>NC_081407.1:232635901-232742239 GCF_030272615.1 Cryptomeria japonica
TGCATAATGTTTCCATCAGTTTAATTCAACCTATGATTAAAATCTAATTTACTTTTATAAATTTAAAGTATTTAATAAATAAAATATCATAAATTCAAATCAACATACCTTAGTAGCAATGACTTGCTCCATCAAGACATCTATGAGCACCACATCTTTCAGTGTGCCAACTTGACAACTAGCCCCGTAATGTGAATATTGATGGGAGATCAAGCCATTTTCATGTGCAATGGTATCTACCCCAAAGTACCCATCGTAATAGGTGGTGCATTGGTTAGAGTTAGGCATACTAGAGGTAGATGGTTTAGTTGTTCCACTATCGTCCATTGTTGTACCATTGTCTAGGCCAAGAGGCAAGGATAATTATGTACAATGTTAAATGATGGTATCAATTAGTGTTGTAGCTACTTGAAGAGTCTCCATATAATCCTTTGAGGCTATAGGGATCATCACATGAATAATGCGTTTCACAACTAGTGATACTCGATTTTGGGGGTTTTATACCTGTTGAGCCCCTAGTCTATCCTAGGCAGAGCCTCTACCTCTACCTTGAAATGCGCTCAAATAAAAATAATTCAGTATATGATAAAAGATGAACTCATAATATAATTTTCTTTAAAAATATAAAGGCACCTCAAAATTATTGCAAGGAGGTTGGTCAAAGACCATCCACCACCTATCCCAAAACTTTATTTTCATTGCAATGTGATTACACCAGTGTATATGAAACCTCTTTGAATTAAGAGGTAGGGTCTCTTGGGTTCATGGATCAGTAAAAAGAGCACATATTTTTTCTTTCCTTATTTCTTTTTTTTTTACTTCATCTTATGAGAGGCCATGTGCATAATAGTTGTGACATGAATCACTATATGTGCCCCATTCGTTCACTTTTTAAATAAATCTATCAACACAATCAACCATTGTTTCTAGGGTTGTAAAAAGGTCTTCATGGTGTTGGTGATGTGAATCCTTTAGTCTAGACAACTTTGATGGTGCTTCAAGAGGAAATCTTGGATCAAGTGTGGCAGAGTGTGTGGGGCAAGATCAAACTGGAAAGATATGACAAAAGAAGCAATGTATATAGGAAAATCCACCAATAACATGGTAGAGTTTAGAGCAAGCTTAATGGGGTTGTAGATGGGTATGGAGTTGAAAGCTAACTTGACTCGGCTAGAAGGTTACTTGTTGATTGCGATCAATGCTATAAGGCAAAATCAAACACCCAATTAGAATCTTTCTCATTGGTTGAGATCCATAAGATAGATACTAAGAAATTTGAAATATTTTAAAGTGTCCAATGCATGTAGAGATATGGTGGATAAGCTAGCGAAGGATTCTTTCAAGGATACAAGGGATGGGGTGAGCCATAATGAGTTGGAGTAGGGGGTGTAACACAGGTGACGTGATCACATTTGTATCGGGTGACATGCTTCTAAGGTGGCATTGGAGTAAAGGGTGGGATTAGGTGGTGTTTGAATGACAACCTAATTTTACTCCGTATGCAAAACATAATGATGGAAGGGATGTGCGGAAGATTGGTTTTCTTAGAAAAAAGAACGTGGCACGAATGCCTTGGATGACACATTTGGCTTAAGGCAAATTTTCTCAGTCCATTTAATTTAATGATTACATGATTAATGAGATCAAATGTAGTAGTGTTGCTAGACATGTAACAGGCTTTAGTCTCACAATATCATACCTCGCATTGGATAGTACAATTTTTTTAGATTTGAAATATTTCCAAGAGTTTTTTTTATAAAGGTTAGATAGGGTCGTTGCCTATATTTTCGAAGGGAAAAGTTTTAATTCCTCATAATGTCTACTAGTAGTTTGTGGTGACTCAATATTTGCACCTGCAAAAAGCCATGAGCACACCAATTTTCTTTCCCTTGAAGAGGAGGAAAATGACATTTCTTGGGGATGTCACTGAGAAAAAACTCAAGGCCATTCGCAATTACTTGAATGGCCTAGTTATGTATGTGGTGAAGACTATTCTAGGAGATGATTTTTTTCTTGAAGATTATTAACGCACGTTTAATACAGATATAACCAAGATTTTTTTAGTGGTGGTGTTGATGGTTGGGGAGACCAAAGAGAGTTACAAAGTGTTATACAAGAAAACCTTTTAAGATTCCTTTTTGGGGATTTGGAGATAGTAGCGGCCAACATTGAAATAGAAATCAGAATTCAATTTCCACAAGATTTTTTATTTCTGCAACAAGCTAGAAGTGATATTCCTAGATTTCCAATTCTTATCACTTATGACCCCGAGGCCTTTCAAGGTAGGAAACTGACTATCATTAGGAACATTTTCTATCCAAAGAAATTAATGGGGATTATGTTGAATGGGGGAGAGGATTGTCTTGAGGCATATATGACTATTTAAGGAATAGAGTGGGGAGAAGAGGATGAATAATTTGGTGTGGCAATTTTGGAGGTGCAGTCGAGGATGATAATAGTGGTGGTCCCAAGTATTGGAGTAGTGGCTTAGGAGCAAGAAAGGGTTGATGTCATGGACAAAGAACTGGAGAAGCAATAAAATGTTTGTCTTTTTGGTATTGGGTATATGTAGGCTTGTAAGCATCATTTTGAAAAGAGATGCTACTTAAAACCTTAGTAGAGTGAAATTGTAAATGGTTTGTGATAGTTTGGATTCACCATTTTTGGGGGATTAGTGAATCGTTTTGTACATGAGTAGACTTGAATAGATTATGGAGGCAATGCATGATTGGGAATGTTTGTGCTACACAAAGCAATGACACATACATGATAATGTAATCAAAATTTCTGATATCAATACAAAGGGTGCTAGCTCACTCTAGCTATTAACTTATCAACAAAAAAAAAATTTAAATACATTGATCTACAAAATATACAATATATTTATATACTAGAAATAAATATATAATATAATAATATATATAATAATATAATATTGGATGTATTATATGGTATATTTTAATATACAATAATATAATATAAATATATACATAATGAATAAATATAATATTATATATTATAAATTGTGGATTGTTTAAATAAGAGAATATCTGAATATTTTCCATCGAACACTTGATTTTCACTTGAATTATGTATCTTATCAAATTTCCACTAGCACTCAAGAAAAATTCTTAAAAAATTACATTAAAATGGAAATAAAAATAGATTAGCATCAAAAAGAGGCCCACACTAAGCATTAATAGTTGATGTGTGTTATTTAAGTTGGGCCCCAACAACCTAAATTGCAACAAAAGGTAGCATTTGAATTTCACCAACAATAATTTATAAGCTTGCATCCAAACCATATCTTCTCCTATTTCCTTGTCTTGGCCTCCCTTCCTCTTTTCTATCTCTCCTTCCCCCTTTCCTCTCCATTTTCCTTTAATACCATTTATAGGATGATTATTCTTTTTATTTTGGATTATTTTATTTCATCCATACTAATGTGATACTTAGATTAAACTCATGAAATTTTTCTTACTTGTTATATTTATTTAAATGACTTAGATTAATCATTGAAGGAATTGTATATTAATTGTCAATTTTGTGAATTTAAAAAATTCATCAATTTAAAATTTTGATTAAATATTAAAACATAGAGTTTAATTTTAGTTGAATATATTTTCTTAGATTTAATATGTTTTTCTATCTTTGTGATTATGTATTTTTTCATATTTCGAAGATATACTAATTGTCTAGTCATATTTCATCATACCATCCAGATCTACCTACAATTTAGGTCTTATTCCATAGATAATCAACATGTATAGATTTTCAATTTTAAACTGTGTTAACTTTCATTGAATGAAATCCCTCCATAGTTTCTATACTTATGGATAATTTGTATAAGGATAGGGATGTGTTTTGTATGAAGAATTTGTTTATCAAATCATATATTTTCCCTTTTTCATAGAATTAGCTACCATTCATCCACCCCCTATAGGATAGATTATGATATATAGCTATGGAAAATATGACGATCATTTAAATTGAGATAGTGGTCAATATTTTCCCAGCAATGATTCATCATGTGAATTGCTTATGTGTGGCATTATCAGAACTAGTATTTATACATCTCTTATATGCTATGAAAGTACTTAGCTATAGATTCATGTGTCGTAGCTATATTATCTCACTTTATGTATGATAAGGTTAAAATTATGAAGGTTGTTATACCGATTTTCATATTCCACATGATTGCTTGTTGCTTGATTATGATGTGTCATTACTTCTACATGATAATATTGTGAATCTTAGTGACGAAATACAACATAGTTGACATGATATTTCTATTGATCATTCTTTATATGTGAAATATTGCATGTTGATTATATGTGAATTTAAGATAATTTTTTATTGAACAATAAATCTATATATTTTAAATGGTTTGGTTAATATTTCTTTATATGTACGTAGTACTAGTTCAAATAAGAATAACATGGACTTGGCAATGATATATAGGGATTCATGTCCACCATATTTTATTAGTTCCACAACCTACACAAATATGTTTTAGTGAATATCGACCAATATTACATTGTAGTGAGATGTTTTAATTCGATTTTTTTCAGCTTGAAAATGAAGGCATACTATGATATTTTTACTTATCTTTCCTATAATAGTTGAAAGTCTTGAACTATATAATTCTAGTACCAAATAATAGCATCATTGGTACCAATATTTCATTCATTCTCAAGATTATATGAGAAATTAAAAAATAATTGACCGACATCTTGACATTTAAAAGATAAAAGCATAAAAAATATTCTATAAATAATAACATCACAATCATATTTGTTTTTAAAATAACAATGGACTCACGTTGGTAAGAACAAAATTCTATCAAAAAATTTGCCAAACTTTAAATAATTTGTAGTTTTCTAGCATCTCATATGATAGATCCAAAAGAAAATTAAAAAAAAAATGAGATTATGATGATGGTATGGGATGGGTTTGTAGGCATATTATGATAGGATACAATATGAGATCAGAGGTTGTAAGGTCTATTTTATAAAAAATAAAAATTGAATCGTATAAAGGAGTGTCAAATCTCAGTCATCCATCCCTCATGTATAGGTTTGAGTAGTGTTATACAAGGTAGATTTGAGATAAACATGTTTTTGAGGTATGAGAATAATACAATTTGACAAGAGAACCTATTTGTTAGTTCAGACACCTTCATATATTTTTTCTTTAAATTAATTCCATGCCTCCTCACAAAGAAACATTATGACTTTAGATGGAGTTATCTCTATCAATTGTGAGCTAGTTGGTAATTGCGAAGAGAATAAATAATTGTGTTTGGGCACTTACAAAAGGAAGAAGCCATATATCATTATGAAGGAATTTTTTTATATATATTAAATTTAGAAAACACTAAAAATATTTAAACTAGTTTCAATTTTTTATGTTGAAGATAAATAGTTTTTAGATAAAAATAATTTAATATATTTTTATCTTATATAATTTTCTAATTTCAATATGTTCGTACAAAACACTATTTTTTATATCTATCCAACAAATTCAAAGAATATCAAGTCTCATGCAGCTATAATCTGATCATGCATGGCATCAACATACTGCATCAATAATTAAGTATGATATTTTCAAGTATATATTAAATCTTAACCATTGACCCCGACATTAAGTCAATTTTTTTTGTAATATTATGTTGTACTTCATAGCTGGACAAGTCACTCTTATTAAAATTTAATTATCTGGATAAGCGTTCCCCTCTTGAAGGCATCGAGCATCCATATAGTGAGGATAGAAAATCAAGGATTTGCAGTGTTATATAGTGTTGTGATAGTAATCTGAAATATACTAGAAAAACACACAACGCCACCACTAGTAAACAAACCATGTATGTTTTACTATAATTCCTAAAGCCTCAATGCAATGTATTCTATAAGCAAACTCTTCCTACAAGTGCCCTATACAATTTAACATTTTCACCAAAGTCTAAACATTCTCCTATTTAATATTTATTGTAGAAAGAGTATTGCATTCAACCCTAGATAAATTAACTTCATTCTTAGAAATGGGATAAGCCCATCTCATCCATACTCTACATGAACTTGGGGCTATTTATATATTTTGTTAAAGAATATATAGTTTTTACTTATTAATTTTCTCCATCTAAACTTCCGTACTTACAATCATCTCTCTCATTAAATAATTTTTTTTTTTTTTGATTAATTATCAAGGAGTCAAATACAAAAACCAGAACTATCTGGATATGACGAGTATCAAGGCACTAGAGAAAGGTGTAGACAGCCAAAAATTACGAATCCACAAGCATCTCCACATATTGGGGAGAAGATAAACATAATTACAACATAATATGTGATAAAAAATGAAAGTCTAGGGAACAATCATAGCCTAAAAGTGAAAAATATTAGAGCCTGTAGAAGAAATATTTCCAATTATTGGGACCCAGGCCACCCAACCCTTCTCTCCATCTTTCCATACTTCCATATGGCCATCCAAGATATCCTGCCTATGCGGGTGTGAAGTGCTCTGGTAGATCCGGTCAGCTTCCTCCCTAATACTTTCCATCTGTAGGTACCTGCGGTCAATCTGTCTCATGAAGGCCATGAGGCCTTTCTCAAAAGCTGCCTTTCTAGGTTCATCTCTCTCCCATGTGAATCCATGGGATAGCTCTCTGATGTAGATAGTGGTAGCTCCTTCTTTTATCCATTTGTCAAACTTTTCTGAGTCTAGCTTAATGACCAAAGTGACTTGCAATGAGAGTGTGAAAAATGAGTCTCCTAAGAGACTCAGTGAGGTGCCCGGTGTTGTTATTAAAGACATCTTCATTACGATATTTCTAAATGAGCCAAAGAATTTCCATAGATAAGAAAAACCAGAAGATATTTGCAGTTTTCCTACAACCCTTAATGAAGCCTAAAACAACATCAATGATTTCAACATAGTTAACATTCAGACTTAAACCAAATAATTTCTAGATTTCTTTTGCAAAAAGACAGTAAAAAAAAACATGCTTCACAGTTTCAGGGGTTCTACAAATTTTGCAGTTAAGGGGGTTGCCTTCCTTATCCTTTAAAGGGAGTTTATTTAGTAGCAATCTCTAGCCAAAGAACTATTTCTTAGGTTCATTAGGACTTGCCCAGAATCTACCTAATCTGTCTTTCCAAATTCTAGGATCCCAGTCAAGGCCCCAGCAACAATTAAGGTGAAGAAAAATGGTATCTGCCTCAGTGAGAGATGCATATATGTTTTTGGCTTTCAGGGAAGAAAGAGGAGTGCCATCAACCCAACTAATTGCAGAGGAGGAAAAGGGTGAGAGAGACAGGGTCGAATGGGGTATAGCATTGGAAAGGGTAGACCTAAGCATGTTATAGGTTTTGTGCTAGGATACCGGGATGGAAAAAGCAAGCTGCAGATCCTCCCATGATCTCAGTTTACCATTCTCTATAATCTGGTAAAATTGTCTAATTCCCATATTGTTCCATTTAAGAGCAGAGCAACCTTGTAGAGCTGCCAAAGGTTTTCCATGATGACTCAAATTCCACCAGATAGATCGTTCACTTGTGAACTGCCCCTGTTTACATCCCTTCATATTATAAAGCACCAGATGTTTCACCTATTCCCAAGCCTTTCATATGGACTTGAAGACCCCTGATCTAGCTAGTTCTACCTCCATCTATCCAAGAAGAAGGTCAATTAAAGGGAGGCCTTTCCATTTCTTAGCTTTTTTGGAATTGAGGATGATATGTTGTTTCTTATTAGGACTTTCCAAGGTTCCTCACCATCTAAGGCTTGGAGAATCCATTTGGAGGTGAGGGCTATCCATCGAGTTCTTAAATCTTTTATTCCCATCCCTCCATACAATTTATGCATTGTGCACCACTCCCATTTCACAGCATCTTGTTTCTTGATGCCTTTCCCATCAAACCAGAGGAAAGCCCTTATTTGTTTTTGTATATGGTTAAACTGATAGTTCTTGAAGAGCCAGGTAGTAAAGAAATAGATGTTATAAGATGCCAAAATCTTTTGACGCACCTAAAATCTTCCAACCAAAGATAAATAGTTCCTATTCCATTTGGAAAGCTTCTTCTCTATCTTATTCCTTACCCATTCCCACATCTCCTTTAGGTTCAGACAAATAGATAATGGGACACCTAGATACTTCACCAATTGGGAAGGACCCAACCAATTGAGGGAAAATTTAGAGAGCCAACCCGGAGGTTTGTCTTCCCAGTCAAGTAGGCTAGATTTGTGCATGGCAATTTTACTTCCAAAGGGTTGGCAAAAAACATTAATATTATCTAACAAGGCTGCAAGGTTTTTTTCATCAAGTTTAATTAGCATTGCGATGTCATCAGCAAATTAGATATTACAAATTTCTTTTTGATTGGGTAAGGATATGCCCTTGACAGGAGGAGTAATAGATGAGTCTTTGATTAGATAGGCCATTGCATCAACAGCTATAACAAACAATGTAGGGGCAAGAGGACAGCCTTGCCTTATAGACTTGGATAGTGCAAATTTGGGGGATCTCATTCCATTTATTTCAACTGAGGCATTGGCATCACAAAATAGAGTTTTGACCAATCTATAGAACCCAGGGGGGAATCTAAGAGTCTAGAGCATCTGAATAATATAATCCCATTCTATTCTGTCATAGGCTTTCTCGAAGTCAATGAGTAACTTTGTCCCATTCTGTCCTGTTTCTTTAGCCCAATGGAGTGATTCCCAGCAAGTGATTAGGTTCTCTAAAATATATCGACCTTTGACAAACCTTGTTTGAGTAGCACTGATGATCTTTGGTAGAATACTTTCCAATCTGGTGGCTGTCAGCTTTGCTAGTATCTTATATGATACATTTAACAGTGTAATAGGTCTCCAATTTTTAACAAGGGTTCTATCTCCTTCTTTGGGGATGAGTTTGATCAGACCCTGGTTTATATTTTCCCCAAGGGACCCCTTGTAGATAGCCTCTAAATATATCTCATGGAGATCATCCACTATCCATTCAATGTTTTCCTTGTAGAATTCTACTGGGAATCCATTTGGCCCAGGAGACTTGTCATTACTGAGTGCCTCTATAGCCTCTTTGATTTCTTTTTTTGTAACTGAGGCCTCAAGAGTCTTACTATCTTTTTTATCAATGAGCTTGGGGACCAAGGACATGATTAGTTCCCTTGCATTGTCCTGTTCTTTCCTCACTAGTTCTGTGGAGAACAGTTGTTTGTAATATTGAGAAAAGTATTCTAGAATTTCCTTAGGATCAGAGAGATTTTTATTGTCCACCCATCTAGAATCTATATTTTCTCTTGCTTGTTTCATTTTGAGTGTTTGGAAGAAAAACTTGGATCCACAATCCCCTGCCTCTAACCAGTTAAGCTTTGCTCTTGCTCTCCAACCTTTAATCTTCTGATTTTGTAACCTTCTAAGATCATTTTTGGCCATGATAAGTTGAAGAGTGAGTGTTTCACTTTCCAGATCTCATTGTAATTCAGTTTCAGCAACTTGTAGGTCACTATATAATTCCATCTCTTTAGCTCTGGTATCCTTAGCTTTCTTTTTACCTACCACCTGACAAAGTGAGGTCCAGGTTTCAATATTTTGGTTCCACCTTTCAATCTTGGATAGTTTACTGTTTGCACTTTTATTGAACATTCTGATAAGGTATATTGCACACTTGAGATCACCATCTCTTAGTAGGCTAGTATTCATTCTAAAACTCAAGTGAGGGGTATGTGGGGCCAATTTGCTATTATTTAACTTTAGTCCAATCATTATGGGGTGGTGATCAGATAGTGTGTAAGGTAAGATAGCATACTGAATCCCTTCCTCATTCTTGATAACTTCAAAATACTCCTTGTTGAAGTAAAATCTATCTAGCCTACAATATACTCTCTTATTGTGTTGTTGGTGGTTACACCAGGTGTACCATATTGGCTATGTTCTCCCTTTTTTCCTGCAATTGGATCTATCAACCTCAGTTTGTTGATCATCCTCTCCCAATGGATCCTCTCTGATCCTTTCCATTCAACCTTGTTTCCTCCTTGCTTATCTTGTGCATTAAGTACCATATTAAAATCACCTCCTAAGAGCCAGGGGATATCATCTAGATTTGCTAACCATTCCCACATCCCCCCTCATTCTCGGTAGTCATTAGATGCATATATTGAACAGAGACCAAATGTCTCATTTTCATTTTTTAAAACAACCCATACTGCTCTGTCACAAGGTGATTGACCCCATTTGATAACCTTGTTCTTCCATTTAGGACTTAGTGGTATTGCAGCTCCACCCTTACCCTTAGGGTGTTTGGTGAAGAAGGGGGTGGCATCCCTCCAGATAGATTTTAGGCCAATTTCTAGAGTGAATCCTACTAATTTTACTTCTTGGAGCATCAGGTAGTCAATCTCCTTATGCATGTTTAGAAATCTTTTAACCACATATTTCCTATTTGAGGCCTCTAATCCCCTAATATTCTATGAGATGGTTTTCATCATTTGAGGAGTTATTTTAGAATTATCCCCAAGGGCTTTAAACCCTTCAAAACACTTAGGCCATTCCTCAGGTTTAGAAAGGTGGCTGGCATCAAATGCCACAGTTGACAGTGGTCTCCCTCTTTTCTTCCTGAGTTCAGAGAGTTGATCAGGTCCTAGTGACTCTTTTCTGGTAGAGTTGTCTTTACCAACTTTAGGAGACCTTTTCCTTCTTTTTTTTTTGTTTTATTACTAGTTAGATCTTCACCCTCAACCTTGGTTCTCACCTCAAATGTTGTAGGGTCAGGGGAGAAGGGATTCTCCATTACAATATTGTCATTCACAGCTATAGCCAACTGTAACCTAGATTCATTATCATTCCCTTTCTCAAGGGGTTGGTCCGAGGGAGAATTGGTGGGTTCCACCTCCCCATCAGTGTGACCAGAGGTTGTAATACTCCGCATACCAGATTCAACATCACCTCCTGTGTTATTCTCCTCTAAAGTGTTAACCATGTGAGGTGTGCTTATGTCCATTATAGGATCATTCATGCTACTTATAGGTCCAATAGGGGAGTGACTAACCTTCTCGGTAGCACTGGTGACAACCGGGGACCCACCATTTTCCTCTCCAATCAACTCTTGGAGGAAGGGGATGGTACATGACTCAATTTCAATTTTTTGTTTATGAAGTGCAAATTCTAGCTGCTTTCTATGCTCAGCTACCAATTTTAGTTTATCAAGGACAATTTGTTGAATATTTAGCTTCCTAGGTTCACCAGGAGGATTGTCTAATATGCTCTTATCTGCATCCCAAGCATCTGATTCACTACCAGTCTGACTTGCTTCCTTTACGGCCAACTAGTAATTGAGAATGTTACTACTTATCAAATTGCCATTAGTTTCATATCCAAAGTCATACTATATTCTAGTCGGTTAGTATTACCGAATCATGCAGTCGGTACACACAGAGAAGTCAGTATGAACAGTCTAGTCGATTACTGAAGAAAGCAGTCAGAGAACACAGTATTCACCGAGTTGTTTACCAAGTAAATTTTCATGGCTACTGAGTGGTAAAGTTAACTCGCCGAGTGAAACATTTTACCAGATACATTGAACCTGGACATGCACATGAAAACGTGTTACAAGATTGAGGCACATCTAACCATTTTTGCATTGGGAATTGCATTAGTAGATTGTGTATGATTACAAGGCTAATCTAACCTATGAGATATTTTGTTTAGTTATTCATTCGAAGAATCTTTTTTGTAAGATTGAAGCAATGAATCAGATCACCGTTGTAAGAGATCTATATATATAGCATGATTCTAGGGTTAGACATGATATGATATGAGATGTAATGAGATAGCAGTGTGTATGCATGAAGGAAGACTATTATAGAGACACAAAGAGGTCACCAAGAAGGTTATCAGTGAACAGTCGAAGAATAGAGTAAATAGAAGGGTTTACTGAGTTTCATTATGGGTTACCGAGGTATGCTACAAGCTAGGTAATCTTATTCAAAGCACATAGAATCTGCTTTAGCATTTCAGATGTAAAGTTGCAGATATTTGTAATGATTATATTGTAATATTTTGAAGTTGTAAGAGAAACCTTTAACAGGGTAAAAGACTCTAACCAAGTCTATAAATTGTGAATCCTTTAACTAGGTGCTACACTTATATAGTGTTGTAAAAATCCTTTAGTAAGGTAGATCTAACTGATCTTAATACTCCTAACAAGGTAAGCTATCAGAAGTAGCTAAATGTAGCTCTAACCGAGCATTCTTTATTACTGTAGTAGTGAAGTTGTGGGTGCCATACCCACCGCAGCTTTTCTCTCTAACCAAGAGTTTCTGCATGACCAAAATATATGTGTTATGGAGTGAATCATGTATGATTGTTATCTGTTGATTATAGTTTTATTTTATGTTACTGCACTATTCTATTTATGCATACCAGTAAGGTTATTATCAAGGAAATTTTTTGGAGTACTGATTCACCCCTCCTCTCTCAGTACATTAGCTTTCTATATTGGGCCTAACAATTGGTATTAGAGCTTAAATCTTGGAAAAGGGTTTAACTACCTAAAGAGAAAGATCTTAGCAATGGAAGGCTACAAACAATCTCAGAGGATTGTGCATCTTCAAGAAGAGCTAGATAATACAAATCAAGTGATTGCAGACATGTAGAGGCAAATGCAAAAATCTTTGAAAGTAAGGAGAAGATTATCTGATGACTTGCAGGATTCTCAAGAGCTAGTGGAACAAATCAAGACATCATCTGAGAAAAGTATATCTGAAGAGACTGAAGAAATGATTGGAATGTTGAAAGAAAAGAACAAAGCATTGGTTGATCAACTAAAAGCAATGAAAAGAGAACATGAACATTTCAGTACACAAATGACTGAAAATCTAGATGCATTAAGGATAGTTGAGGATAAAGCAAGAGATCTACAAAGAGAGAAACAACAACTTGAAGCTCTAGTATCTGATAAGGATGGTGAAATCATAAGGTTAACTGCTATTCAACAAAATATGACAGATCAACTAGGTTATGCACATCATGAAGCAATTCTGAAGAATGATGAAAATCAATCATTGAAACTTGAAGTATCTAGGTTGACTGGTGAACTTGAAACATAAAAGAAATCCAAAGAATCATTGGAGAAAAGTTATGAAGCATCAAAGATGTTGGATGAGCAACTGAATACAAGAAGACTCTACAAAGATGGAGGACTCGGTTACAAAGGAAAAGACTCTACCGAGAAAGGAATTCATACTACTGAGAGAGGAGAATCATCAAAACAAGCTGGAAAAAGGAATAACATCAAAAGGAAGAAGCCTATTTGCTACTACTGTGGAAATAAAGGTCATACTGCCAACATATGCCAGATCAGAAAAGGTAAGAAACCGAATATCTCTAAATCCAATGGATATTGTTATAATTGCAATAAATATGGTCACATACCTAATCAATGTAGGACAAAGTTTGTTAACAACCATCAGAAGGCAAAATTCAAAGGGTTTTGTAAAAACTGCAATAGATATGGACATAGTGCCGAGAAGTGCTAGTTTAAGCAAAAGAACTACATGAAGTATTCACACCGAGCAAACACTGGAGGTTACCGAACTCACACAGATCCTTACCGACAATATACAGTAGTACCATGGGATTACAATACAAGGATATGGTGCGAATGTTGTGGATGATATGGACATATAAGTGCCAACTATTTTATAAGGTTTGGAATGAACAACTGGAGATCATGGAGAAATCCCGGTATGGCATGTTTTCATTGTCACAAAACTAGACATTTAGCTGGAGATTGCAGAGATCAACCGAGAAGAGACACTGAGGAGATAAAAGAAAAATTCAAGATGATTTGGAAAAAGAAAGAAATTATGTCTGATGAAGAAAGCACCTTACCTATTGAGTTAGGTGCACCTATTTCAAATTAGTCAAGAAAAGGTATGAAGGGACTGCTTTCTTTAAAAGTTAAATCATAACGGTTCCTATTTTATTATGAACAAAACTCAAAATCTGCATAGTTAAGATGCAATTAGTCAGTTTACATACTATACAGGAAACCTGTCAAGTCGGTGTATACAGGAAACCTGTCAAGTCGGTTAATAAAGCAAAGTTGGGTACTCGGTGAAAACAAAAAATGGAGTAAATCGGTAAAAGGTGAACTGAGTGCATTTAATATCTTGACCTAACTTCCACGGAGCCCGATAAGGTATTTTTGAGTACTTAAAAGTGTTTTTGCGGTCATTATCATTCACCCAAGTTTTCAAGAAGTAGAGCAGAGTGAATCAAAGCGATCAAACTTCATTCAGAGAAAATTTTGAGGTATTTACATCAATCTATTCACACTGTTTAGCTGGTTTCCGATCTAGTCAAATTGCTAGTGTCTACCGAGTGTGAAGAGTAAGTCACTTGCAAACCCTAAGAATAACCTGTCGAATTTTACTCGAGATCTACCATGGCGCCCAAGATCCAAGACCTTGTAGTTGTCCAAAATGTGGAGAAGCCATCTCTGAAGTATTCCCTAACTCCTAAAGTTGCCTCAGAACCAGATGATAAAACTGCATTTTCACTCATCTCGAATCGAGTCTTATTGGTAGAAGATGTCAGATTCTTTACCAAGTGTTGTGTTGAGGAACTCGGTCATGTAGAGATTAGTGACACATATGATGAACTGTGCATTGACGGCAAATTGGATAGTAAATTTGAACATATCAGAATCAAGGGACTAACTGAAGCCCTAGTCTATCCTCATGTGTTCAAACCCCAATGGGTTAAGTTTGTATTGAGCAGAGTACATGATGATTTCATGTGGCTACAAGAGCAACCATTCAAGATCATGAAGGAAGTCATTCACCTGATCATTGGATATCCCATCTATGATCATGCTTGTGCAAAGAAAATGATATCACAAAAGGAGCTAATCAGTCTAACTGGAGTAGAATCCGATCACCAAGGACTGAAATTAAATAATGTCACTGATGCTGAACTAAAATTTGCAATCAGAGTTATTGGTTACTGTTTTTTCCAATCTGTAAGAGAAAACAGTGTACAATGTGCTGCAGTGGACCTGCCCTACAAAATAGTAAAGAAGGGAATGAAAGTAGACTTATGTGAAGGGCTACTAAAGAACTTATTTGAGAACTTGAACACAATAAGGAAGTCGAAGAAGAACAACTCGATGAACACACTAAAGTTCGGCTCACTACTTGTATGTATGTTTTTTTATTTTGAGAAGTTCTTTCCCTCAGTCAGTAAAGTAGTATGGGAGCTACACCGACCTATCACCCATTAGATCAATGATTACATCAAGAAGTTAGGAGATAACTTTAATGATATCATGGATGATTATTTTAGCAAATTCCAAGAGAAAATGCACAATAGGTACAGGATCCCACCACAGCTGGTCGAAAAATACAAGGACAATATATGTTTTGAAGTCAACACTGATTATTGCTATGTAAATGTTGTTGAACCGAGGATTCAATCATTGCAACCAATGGGTTATGAAATTGATTATGATATCACACAGCAACAAATTGATGCCTACCTATCATTTCCAAGGCATGCAACTGAACTAAGGTATGGAACCTATGAAGAGGTGAAGGAGAAAGTAAAAATGAGCATTGTAGTTCCTAAGGCTACAAGAAAATCTACAAAGATGATAAAAGCTTTATATGAGAAATTAGTAGAAGAATCCTCATCTACACCTGTCAAAGGCAATCTTGTCATTATCAAGGAAGAATCAGAAGCATAGGAGACTGCAATAACATTGAGTATAGAGTTGCCAAAGAGAAAAGTTCTAAAAAGAGAGAAACAAGACATCACAAAGGCCCTACCAACTCCACCAACAAAGAGACCCAACACCAGAGCATAAACTACATCACTGAGCAAGAAGCAAAAGACTGTTGCCGCTCCTAAGGTAACTAAGACTTTCAAGAAATCTACTTGGAGACTCATTTTGGCAAAAGAGTCGAGTGATACAGAGTCTGATGATGCAAACAAATTCCAGATTGTGAAGAGCAAAAAGGTAAACATTCACAGTGTTGAAAACTTTTGTGCCAATCTTAAAGAATACGGAGGATTTGCAAGATTTAGATATGTTATGTATGAGACTAGGAATAATGATGAGAAATGACAGATTGAAGAAGCTATCATGTGTACACTTCTGAAGTTTCGGTTAGCACCATTAGAGCTAGCAAAGTCACTTCCAAGTGAACTCTACTCACATATTGATAACAGGTGGAAATATGTAATGGATTCGAAGAGACAAATAAGTGAAAGAAGTCTTGTCCATTTATTTCCTAACATGTCCGTAGCTGAAATTAAGGAGCATCTGATCACATACAATTCAAAATTTCTTGTGAAACAAAGAGCCTTAAAATTGATGAATGGGCTATATATTGATGTGGAGAATGAGACTAAGGCCAAGTGGCAGGAGATCTTCAAACAAAAGGATGTTGGTGAACAATCTCAAATTAAAATTGTTGATGTCACTGAGCAAGATCCAAGTGTCACCGAGCAAGGTCCAGACCCGGTTGACACTATACAAATTGATGAAGATGTAATGGATGAAGCCGCACCGGAGTAGGAAATGATTGAAGGCGCCACTTATGCAAAACTTGTGTCTAGTGAATCAGTCTTAGAACAAGTTCAGCCTTATCCACTGGTGAAGCCACCAGTCCCAACCGAGGCTCCCAAGGACACCAAATAAGTTACTGAAGGTAACATATCTGAAGCTACAGCAGACACAACCAAAGATCAAACATCTCAAGCACAAACAAGCACAACAAATATTACAGCTGAGACCCCTAGCACCGAGCCATCCAAAGACACTGCAACTGCTACAGGAACAGTCCAAAGTGTTGCATCTATCGAGCAACCTACCGAGGGACAGCAAGCCTCACAAGCACTTGTCTTAGTGCCACAGACCAAAGGAAAAGAGAAGAAGGTGAGAAAGCATGGTTTTAAATTTGACTTATCTAAATAGATTGTGTTGCCCAATGTCAACATTTCCAAATTAAAAGGGCAAGCACTCACTGAATTTGGTAAACTATGCAAAGCAAAGGCCGAATAGGAGAAGCAACTGGCCATACAAAAAAAGAACAAGGTACTTCAAAAGGTTAGGACACTGCTCACAAAAATGCTACCATCAGCAACAGTGTCAACCGATGCAGCCATCCATATTCAGTTGGATGAACTCCTTAATCAGATTGAAACATCTAGAGTTCATGCATCCGAGTACCTAAGCAAGCTCAATGCTAAAGAGCTCACAACAAAAATGATAGAGGAAGTCCAAAAATCAATTGCTGTTGGCAAGGTAAAACTTGTCAAATTCATTGCTGAGTTGTCCCCTCAACTCAAGCACATTCTTTATTTATTCCAAAAATTGTGTACATTTTCTTTATTTATTAAAGACATAAAAAATAAAACTGATGCAATTGAGAAAGAGATCACCGATCTCTCATCCAAGTTGACCACTGAGCCTAATTCAGTTCATAATTTTTACAAGAAGCTACAACAGCTCATGGCTCAACAATTAGAATTGAGGAATGAAGAGCATAAAATTAAGATGGATATAATGACCCTTCAAACATTATTCCTTCCTCATCTCTCATCAGTCCAAGAGCAGCTCAACCGAGCTACAAGCTTATCAACTACACAAGAGGGAAGCACTCTTGATGGCTTGCTATCACTCTTATATGATATTCAAGCACAAAACTCATTAATGGAAAGTCTCAAGGACTCACTCTCAGTCGCCCTCACTGACACTCGGACCAAGTATAAGACTATTTTTGATCAGTTACCACCTCTAAATGCAAATTAAGTTTTTAATGTTTGTCAAAGAGGGAGAGTAATATTATGTTACTACATAGAGGAAAGCCCAGCAAAGGGGGAGTAATTATACACTTGGAGAGTAGTACAATTTTGATAACAAAATTTTGAGTATTGTATACAAGGGGAGTATACCAAGCAGAATATACAAAGCATTCAGAGCACACAAGTACAGAATAGAACCAAACATGCAAAATTCAAAGTTATGTATAGGATAATGATAAGGGGAGTATATCTGCATATACTATTGACTATTGTACATATTGTCAAGTATATAGTCTTTTTTTTTGAGTTATGACTTTGTAAGTAGTTTTTGTCAAACATCTCAACTAATGTCAAAAGGGGAGATTGTTACTACTTATTGAATTGCCATTAGTTTCATATCCAAAGTCATACTATATTCTAGTCAGTTAGTATTACCGAATCATGCAGTCGGTACACACAGAGAAGTCGGTATGAACAGTCTAGTCGGTTACTGAAGAAAGTAGTCACAAAACACAATATTCACTAAGTTGTTTACCGAGTAAAGTTTTATGGCTACCGAGTGGTAAAGTTAACTCACCGAGTGAAAAATTTTACCAAATACATTGAACCTGGACATGCACATGAAAACGTGTTACAAGATCGAGACACATCTAACCGTTTTTGCATTGGGAATTGCATTAGGAGATTGTGTATGATTACAAGGCTAATCTAACCTATGAGATATTTTGTTTAGTTATTCATTTGAGGAATCTTTTTTGTAAGATCGAAGCAATGAATCGGATCACCGTTGTAAGATATCTATATCAACAACATGATTCTAGGGTTAGACATGATATGATATGAGATGCAATGAGATAGCAGTGTGTATGCATGAAGGAAGACTGTTACAAAGACACAGAGAGGTCACCGAGAAGGTTATCAGTGAATAGTCAAAGAACAGAGTAAACAGAAGGGTTTATTGAGTTTCATTATGGGTTACCGAGGTATGCTACAAGCTAGGTAATTTTATTCAGAGCACATAGAATCTGCTTTAGCATTTCAGATGTAAAGTTGCAGATATTTGTAATGATTATATTGTAATATTTTGAAGTTGTAAGAGAAACCTTTAACAGGGTAATAGACTCTAACCAAGTCTATAACTTGTAAATCCTTTAACCAAGTGCTACACTTATATAGTGTTGTAAAAATCCTTTAGTAAGGTAGATCTAACTGATCTTAATACTCCTAACAGGGTAAGCTATCAGAAATAGCTAAATGTAGCTCTAACCGAGCATTCTTTATTACTGCAGTAGTGAAGTTGTGGGTGCCATCCCCACCGCAGTTTTTCTCTCTAACCAAGAGTTTCTGCGTGACCAAAATATATGTGTTATGGAGTGAATCATGTATGATTGTTATCTGTTAATTATAGTTTTATTTTATGTTACTGCACTATTTTGTTTATGTATAACAGTAAGGTTATTATCAAGGAAAAGTTTTAGAGTACAGATTCACCCCTCCCCTCTTAGTACATTAGCTTTCTATATTGGGCCTTATAGAGAATAGCATGTGCAACTAAAGGAGGAGAGGTGGATGAGCAGTTGAGGGTTTGAGGCAGAGGAAAGGAGGGAGAGGGATCAGATGAGGGGGGAGAATCTGCAACCCTAGACTGAGATGAGGGGTCAAGAGGAGATGGGGTAAAGGGAACAGGGTCAGGTTTAAAAGCTTCTTCCGAGGCCAAGTGAGGGTGGTTGCTGTTGGCTTTGAGGGAAGCACCAGATTTGTTCACCATTAATGGGAAATTCTTTAAGAAATGGCCACTTCACAAAATAATATTGCACATCAACATGTTTAGTTATAACATGGTAAATAAGATTCTTAGCCAAAAAAATTGTGCTCTATGAATCACATTTCACATTTATCTCTCTCATTTTGTTTGACTAATTTTCTTTGGTCATAGCTTAAAGTTCCTTAAATATAGCATCCCTTGAGAACAAAACCTTTAGATTTTTTGGATTCTAGACTTCTAACATTTAACATTCTTACCATGATCAATTAAAATACATAGTTTTTCCTTTAAATCAAAGTTAGACTACCACTCATTGGTATCTAAGTAATATTTTCACAGCGAAATATTTTTATTTTATTTTTGGTCGATAAACAGACGAAGCCAAAAAAATTATTATTTATAAAATAGAATTTACATGAGACTGTTCGTACGGGCACCGGTAGGAAAGAACAAACAACAAAACCTCTGGTCTTGCTTGGGGCTTAATCAGCCCAGAAACCATGCAATCCCGTATTTTAACTAAATCTAACTAGGAAGACATATTTCCCTGTAAAATCCTTACTCATGCATCCAGTTGCCAATCCATATCGTCCTAAATTTGTCCCCACTGGAAAATGCCCGATCGCATAAGCCGTAATGCTCCTTATCCTTTTGTTCTGAAGGATTCAGCTTCCTCTCCAATACTTGTAGAGGTTTTGAAGACTCGTGTCTGATATCAAGTAAAAGAACGTTTCCATTCCGTAACAAAGATTTTCAAATGTGTGAAAACTCTTATTTTGTTTATACAAAATTCATATAATAATTTTTTTTCAAATATAAAAATTAAAGACATGTTTTTCAAATAACATAAAACATATTTTAAAATTTACACTAACATTTTTAGAGCACCCTTCATCTCCATACAAAAAAATTAACAACAAAAAATAAAAAGATTGAATTATAATTGTAGACACATAAAATTGTCTTGTCTAATTAAATAAATATCTTTATTTATTTAATTATTTTATCCTAATTCTTCTATTAATTAACTAAATATTTATTTATTTAATTAATTCATTTATCCTCTTCTATCTGTATTTCTCATTTAAATAAATACCTTTATTTATTTAAATTACCCTTTTCTTAAATTAAATAAATACTTTTATTTATTTAATTGACCCCACTTCTTCTATTAATTAAATAAATTATTTATTTAATTAATTAATTCATTAACCTTTTCTACCCATGACACATGTCATTCATCTCTTAATTCCTACACTACCTACCTTCTCAGTATTCTCTTATTTCTTCTACCTACCCTCTAATCCTAGCTGACCATTTATCTCTTACACCTCTCAATCTTATCCTTCCATTTTCTTGTAGTGTCTTCTATATAAGGAGATGCTTCCTTCATTATCAACCCCCAACTATGCTTTCGAACTTTCATATGCGATCAAGCCTACTTACAACCACACTTCCGTTCTTTGTTGAGCTCTTGTGCAAACATAAAATTTGAGAGCAAATATATCAAGAAAGATCAATGGAGATAGGAAGAATGAAGATTCAAACCCTATTGGACATGTGATGGTATCATCTTTGCGATTTCATTTGATTTGCATTGTCTTAGGTAATCTTCATATGTTGTGGTGGATTTTTGTTGTTGATTAGGCTAGGGTTTTGTGGTTGAATTCATTTAGTCTTTCAATGTTGTTGTTTCCATTTTTACCATAAAAATTTTGGAACACTCAGTGGCAGATGGATTTTTGTTAGATCTATGTTTTTTGCAGATTTTTCTAACCCTATATTGTGGTTATGTAAAGCAATTTTGAGAATAACCTTGTGCAGCTAGGGTTTTGGACACAAAATTAAGATCTTGAAGAGATTTGATCTGATTTCACAAACAGATTAAATTTTTTGCACCAAATTGTTTTGGCAAGTTGAAGACAACATCAAGAGCTCTCAATCAAAAATTCAGAATTTTTGGAGCATATTTACATTTTCTATGATTTTTTTTATAAATTTTCATAAAAATTAATTTTGAGAGAAAATGAGCGATTTTTTTGGATTTTCTTACATTTTTGGAAATCTCTAAGAATTATACATAGGATTAGTTCTTTGTGATTTTAATTTTTAAGCAAAATATTTCCAAAAAAAATGGATTTTTAAAAATTAGGGTTTTTCATTATTTTGATCTGATCTCACAAATGGCTTTGAATTTTGGCATAAAATTTTTGTTGCAAGTCAAGAACATTATCAGAGGTGGTCTTTAGAAAAATCAGATTTTTTTGGAGCATATTTGAATTTTCTATGAATTGTTTATGCATTTTCATAAAAATTAAATTTGCAAAGAAAAAGAGAATTTTTTTTGGATTTGTTTATAGATTTGGAAATTTTGCATAATTATAAATAGGATATCTTATTTTTTATTTTAATTTTGATGCAAAATAATTCCTAAAAAATCATATCTTTAAAATTAGGGTTTTGCATTATTTTGATCATATCTCACAAAATCCTCAAAAATTTTGGAGGGATTGTTTTGTGCAGGTTTGGAATTATATCAAGAGATTCTTGTAAAAAATTCAAAGTTTTTGGATCAATTTTGCGTTTTCTATGAATTTTTTATGAATTTTAATAAAAAATTAATTTTTGGAGGAAATCAAAAACTTTTTTGGATTTTCTTACATTTTTTGGAAATGTCTTGAAATTTTATAGGTGGTATGTTTTTTATGATGCAAAAGAACTTGTTTAAAATTAGATCTTTGAATCTATCAAAAAATGCATTGTCTAAGGCCCCTATTTCACAAAGTGTTTTGGGATTTTGTTAAAATAAACCTAACTTATTTGCTTGCAGGAAGGGGTAATCATTTGAAACAAGCCAAAATACTCACAAATCTTTGTTTCAGGATCTTGGCAAGGGTTTTCTTTTGATGTTCATTGCGTGCCTTGTTTTCATATATTAGCAAACACTTCAATTGGTGCACTACAATTGAACCAGTGTCTTTTGTGTCTTGAGTAATAGGTTCTTTGTGTTTAATCTCTAGAGGGCCTCCCTCCCCATATGGTCATTAGGACTACTAGTGAGGAGGGAATGACCCAAGTGGTAGGGAGGAAAACCCACCTCTTCTGAAGTACTATAAATAACTATATCCATGGTGAAAGCTATGGGTAACGTGTGTTGATTAGTTCATACCGACACTATGTCTCCCCATAAACCCGTTTGATCAAATTTATTTGATCAGTTGTAGAGTGTAACCCCTACCGACTGGGAGCCTTCTGTATTTACACAGCTGAAAGTGTCGCATGTATGGCCACATGAGCGAATGCCCTTACTAGCACCTTTTTGTTTTAGAAAGCCAAAATCCTTCCAGTTGTTGGCGCAGGAGGTCGAACCTCTGGAGCGGCCCACACACATACGGTTCTTAGTAGAGATACAAAGTTTGCCATGGGGATTTTGTCATGGGGACTGATTCTTGGCTACCTCAGAGAAGTGAGTGCCGAGGGTGGAGCTAGTGGTGTCAAGCATCTAAGTATCCGCTCTCAACAGTGTAGCCTCGGGGGAAACCCCATGTGGGATCAACAACTATTGTCTTGGCCAACCATAAGAATTGTGCTTGTCTTCTTTTAAAAATTCAAACATTCAAGATCAAACATCAAAACTTTGTGTCTTTTGTGTCTTCAAGTGTATGCAAAACATTTTTACATCAAACAACACACTTTCTTTGGAGTCATTTTGAGTCTAAACACCTGCAAACATTGAGTCCTCATCAACATTGTGTCCTTTTGTCATGAAAAATAGTCAAAAATTTAGATTTGGTCACAACAACAACTTTACAAAATAGGAAAAATTGCACTTAGTTTCAGGAAACACATCTGTGCAATGTCCAATAGTGTATGTGTCATTTAGCCACCTCTGTGAAGGGAAGAAATGCATCTGTGTTATTTATTCACAAAATCTCAAAAGTGCATCTCCATAGTTTTAAACAGCGTTTGTGTCATTTAACCACGTCTGTGAAGTATACAGGCACGTCTGTGTTCAGAATTGGAAAAAAATTTCAGTCCAGTAAACAATATTAGTCAATTTCAGACTTCTTGAGCTTCCTAAGTTATTTCTCTGGGTTTTCATCTAGCATTCAACCTATTTCTGGGTCTCACAAAGTTCATCATTACTTTACACCTTACATTTCATTCACATTTATCTAAACTTGAGTCAAAAGGTCACTTGCTTGTCCTCATCTTGCTTTGTCAACATAATACATACAACAACATTTTGCTAAGTGTTCCCTCATCAAGGTCTATCACCTTTGGGTCTCATTTGGTCTTACTTAGAGTCAAGGTCAACTTACCTTATCAAGAGAAACTATCATCTCTTTGGAAGCGAAACCTACTCTACTACATACATACTTGGTCTTACACTTTTGACATTGCAAGTACACCTCTGATTCATTTGCATTCCATCCAAACTCTTGGTCTTCCATACTCTTTCCATTTTCATCTAGTCTCACAGATCTTGGTCAAGACCTAGTTCATGGTTGAAACTCATTCCCAAAAATCTAGTAGAGAAGCTAAAGAGGCTCAAGAGTCTGCAAACATGAGTGCCTATGAGTATGACAATGATATCTTTTTCAATTCTAATCATACCACATTACCTGACATGGACCCTTATAGAAACACTCAAAATGTTGAGCACGTGGATAAAACAAACAACAATGATACACACAATGACAATATGGACAACTTTTCCATACATTCAGTAGAAGTGGAAGACTCCATCATGGATCCCAATTTTAATAGATTGGTTGAGGAAATAATGAGGAGAGATAGACAATATATTGCGTACAAGTAATGGCGCAAAGTGGAACTAAGATACCTCATGATTTTGACATGTCTCAAATAATGGAACATCGACCTTTGCAAGAACCTCAACTCAACATGGATCACCATCATCATAGAGGACCACATTTTGTGCCTAAATCACCATCATCTTTGTTTCAAAAACATGAGGTCCCATATACATATGGTCAAGCTTATGATACTCACCTTTGTAGATCATTATGGAAGTCTTACGCAGAAAAATATACTCAATCACATACCAATGCTAAGGACCAACCGCAAAAGCAATTGGATATTCAAAGGCATGTTCAAAATTTGGACATAAGGAAACCCTGTGTCAAATTTCGGAGCAACACACTAGAACAAACTCATGACATGCCTGTAGAGTATGGGATACATGGACAAAATAGATATTCCATTCCTCATCATGACTTTATACCAAGTGGTCCCTATACACATCATCACTATAGACCTCCTCCATATGAACATGTGTATGATTAATACCATTCATATATGCAACATGCTTCTCCTCCACTTGGTGTCTCAGGCATGCGATATGGTCCAAGAAGTCGGTCTCCACCTAAGAACAATTTGGAACAACAAATTAAGGACTTACAAAAGAAAATGGAGTACATAAATACACCAAAGTCAACTTACACAATGAGAGACACATGTCCCTATCCATTTGACAAAAGCATTTCAATGCCTCCTTTTCCTACACATTTCGTGACACCTAAGTCTAATAAGTACAGAGGCAAAGGAGACCCTGAGACACATATAAGATAGTTTTTCACATCTTACATTGAGGTAGTAGCAGAAGAGACATATTTGATGAGATTATTCCCACAAAGCTTAGGTGATCTAAAGCTATGGAATGGTTCTCCCAAGTCCCACTTGAAATTAAGTCATGGGGTGATTCAGCAGAGGCTTTTATCCAACATTTCTCATACAACATAGAGAGATATATTAGTCACCACTTTGTGCAACACCAAGCAAAAGGATGGAGAATCTTTTTCATCATTCTTACAAAAATGGAGGAATTTAGCCAGCAGATGCTCTTGTGAAATTCCACATAAATAAATGGTAGAGATGTTCACAAAGAACGTCTAGAAAGAAATTGGTTATGACTTAAGGAAAGTTTGTTTGCCCACTTTTAAGGATGTCATTGAGAAAGACTTAGCAACAGAGAAGGTCTTAATTGAGCAAGGAGTCATTAAGATATTCAAAGAAAACAAATAGGACTTTAAAGGAAAAGACAAGCCACGATTTTGGAACAAGAACAAGAACACAGTAAATGATGGTGTTGTTGATGCTAACATAGTGAGACCCAAAATCAATCTTTCTGGATCAAGTTCTACAAACAACCAAGTGAATAATCAAAAAACTTCTAAACCACGAAGGAAAAACACCCCATTGGGAGAACCACTTGAATCATCTTTCAAGAAGCTAGTGGCAAACAAGATAATAACAAATCCAGACAATCCTCCATATGAGCCAAAGGTCAAACCAAATTAGTGGAATGTCGATGAGTACTGTGAATACCACAAGAGCAAGGGACATAAAATAAGAAATTGTCATCGGCTGAAGAATATTATACAAGATCTTATTGATAGAGGTGACATTAAGATCGAAGGAAATTCATGGGTGGGTGCAAGAAGTTGGGTCCCAATTCTGTGGAAGTCTACAAGAAAAAAAGTTTGCCGCTAGAAACGAGTGCCCATTTTTTAAGAAATGGGCACTCGTTTAGCTTCGGAGCCCTGACCCATAAAAATAAAATGGGTACCCATTTAGGATAAGACCACCATAGAGAAACGGGTGCATGATTTTTAGAAACAGGCACATGTTTCTAAAAACGGGCACCCGTTTCTAAAAACATGTACCCGTTTCTAAAAATGGGCACACATTTCTTAAAGTGCTATAAATTTCAAAATGGGTGCCCATTTTTTGAATTTTAAATAACAGGTGCTCGTTTTTTGAATTTTAAATAATGGGTGCCCATTTCATAAAAGATGGAGTGAGAAACACACCTATGCCTCAATTTTGGCTTCGAGTTAGGCTTGGTGGGACCAAGACTATGCTTGAACCTCCAAAAAAATGGCTAAGGCGCTGGAATACTAGATTTCTGCCTTGCTATAATTTTTTGAAGGTCTTCCTAGTCATATTTTTTGATGAAATAAAAACCCATTAGAGTTCTCACTGTCCTAATTTCAAAAATGTAAATTTCATAGTGATATGATTAGTTTTCCTTTTTTTGCATTATTTATTAATCAAAAGTTGTACCTAAATGTAAAATAGTGAGGTTTAGTAAAACTTTAATAACTTTTTTGTTTTTAGGTTTTTTTGAAAATAAATTATATGACATCAATCTACATACAATTCCTTTGAAGATTAAAAAAAAATTAAAAAATATGAAATTTTCATCAAATTATGGTGGACGTACACCAGATGTTTTGGAAATGTACTTTATAGTCAATTAAAAATTAATTTGAAAAAATATATTCAATAAAAACATTTTAAAAAAATATTCACATCAATATTTGGTATATTAGGTATCTTTTCCTAGAAGGATTTGCAAACATTCTTTTATTTACGTCAAAAAATGGTGGTCGTACACATGTGTGGTATGGTCCTGAAACAGGCATTTTGAAAAAGTGGTTTTTACATATGCCTACTAAAAATCAATTTCTACCATGTGGGTATTGAAATAAATTACATATTTGAAAATTATACTCTGAGCACTACATTTTCTATTACTAAAGTTTTTTCAGATTCAAACTCTAAGTACCTCAAATTTTGACATCAATCGACAAAAAAATTGAAAAATAGGGAAAACACTTCCACTTTTTGCCCAAAAGTGGGACTCAACTTCTTGCACCCACCCTCATCCAATCAAGAACATGAGATGTTTAAGGAACTGTTCCCTAAACATGACAAGGGAAAAGCCAAAGCCACAGATGAGCAGTCCAACTATACCAGAGCATCCTATTTAACTATGATTCAACTGTCAATCACATCTCGATGGATAATTATGTCTCTACCATTATCATAAAGGACAAAATACTTGAAAATTCTACCCAAAGACTAAAAGTTATCCTAAAAGGCATTGGACCTTCTTCTGAGTCTACCTCTGAATGTAATGTCACAACTCATTGAGGTAAGATCACTTTGCAAGGTGCTCCAACTAAAACCACCACTTCCTCATCGGCCAAACTTGAGTACGACCTAGTAGAACAGTTAGGGAAGACACCCGCGCTTATCTCCATCCTTGAGCTTTTACGCATATCCCCTGCACATAAATCCATCCTTGATAAAGTTTTGAGAGAAACCTTTGTCCCCATCGATCTGAATGTGGACCAGTTTCAAGCCGTGGTGGGAATCCATTCCGTTCTGCATTCTCTCACATTCACTGAAGCTGACGACACCTCTGTAAGCCAACCGCATAATGCACCTTTACACATTGAAGCCTTCCTACACAAACATAAAATTAAACGAGTCCTAATAGATGGAGAAGCCGGTCTAAACATTTGTACATTGAATACTCTTAAGAAATTGGGATATTCTAAAAAGGCTATGAATTCTACACATGCGATCACCATCAAGGCATATGATGACGAAGAACGCTCATCCAAGGGCACAGTCACTTTACCTCTCAGAGTTGGGCCAGTTATGAAGGATGTGGTTTGTCAAGTCCTATATCTTGATCTTACATACAACATATTGCTAGGACGTCCATGGATTGATGAAATGGGAGTTGTTCCCTCAACATATCATTGATGTATCAAGTTCTCACAAATGGAGTTGAAGTGACCATCAAAGATGACCCAAACCCATTTATATATTGCAACAATCTATGACCCGGATTAGAAATAACAATCCCAGTCAATCGAGAGGTTGTTCCTTCATCAACATATGTTGATCCAGAATCCTTGAAAGCTTCTACATCAAAACTAGCAAACATCAAAGAAAAGTTCAAGGTTAAAGACATGGGATGTGGTGAGTATCTCTTTCATGTTGATCAACTCCTACTATCTCCTAAGGTATTCAGTCGACAAGAATAATCTATAAACAATTTGCAAGGAATTGGGTGTGAACCACCTAATGTTGTGGCTACTAAGTCTGAATGCAAATTTCCTCTAGTGGTGCAAGTAGCTCTTGATATCAATAGTCCTAAGAGTGGTTCTAGTGAAGAATCTATTGAGTGTATCGCCAACCCTCTTGAGAACTCACATAGCTTTACCATTTCATCTGTCCATTCCATTTCCACTCCTCTCCTAGACTTGGATCAACAAGAATTACAAAAGCCCTTACCGATTGGGGATAAAAAATCAAGCTTTGAAAGGAAAAATCTAAAAGTTAAAAATAAAGAGAAGTCCTTTAGCTCAAATCAAAATCAAAATCTATTTGACTCTACAAAAATAAAAGTCAAGGATAAAGATCCTATGAAAGAAAAAGAACAAGATTTGATCTCCCCTAATATCAAAATAGTTGGGTTCAAAAGTTCTAAAATTTCAAGTCAAAAAGCATTCTTGTTGATCCTAAGTCTCCATCATGCTATCATACTTTCACTTCTTTTCGCAATCACAAGCCTTCATAACTCATCCACTTGTTGCACACATCCTTTCTCTTCTGGCGATACATCATGGACCTTTAATGGAGCTTCCTCAAGGGACTTTATTATCAGGGATGCCCAAACTTCTTTAGGTGACACGCATACGGGCCTGTGTAGTCCACATGCTACTAATTCTATCTTAGTTCCTTTTATCAAGGAAGACAATCAATGGAGCTACACATCATTCAGTCAAGGAATAATGCAGTTACAATCATAACGTAAAGCCTTGCACATTTGAGGTAGGTGACTTAGTTCTCAGAAAAAATCCTAAAAAATCATCAAGACAAAGAGAAGAAGGGAAAGTTTAAACCAAATTGCCTTGGTCCTTACATCATCACAACGGTCTATGGATCAGGTGCACATCAACTTTCAACCTCAAATGGTGAACCTTTGGAGGTTCCTATCAACAAAATGCACCTTTTCAAGTTTTACACATAGCTCTTCAGAATATCCTAATTCAAAAATATAAAAAAATCAGAAAATTCAAAAATACAAAAGAATCATAAAAATTAAAAAATCATTACTAAGGGAAAACCTGGCAAACAGGCACCTTGTGACACCAAAAAAAGTTGAAAAAAAAAAGTAAAAAGTAAAGAGAAATAAATTCATCCAATGGTGAAAACTAGGTTACTAGCACCATGTTTAGAGACATTGCTCCTCTATCCTTCAAGATTCAATCTGATTCCTTCACTTTGCACACACTCACAACCTATCCATTCATAATAAACTTACCCATTCCCATCATTGCTTGTTATTGATCTACCTAAGATTGGTTAGCCATTCATAATAATCCCTCATTTTCACACCTTTCCATCAATAATAAATAAGCTCCTATCTGTTGCTAAAGCAAATCCTAGAAGTCTAGTGATGGGTGTGGAACTAAGAGCATCACATGTTCCGAGGAGTACAATTTCTTCCAATTTTCTTCAGTCTATCCACGCACAATCCACAATAAAGTAACATTTGCATCACCAATCCACAATAAAGTTTCGTCTTCTCTGTAATAAAATATCAGTTTCATGGATTCGGTCAGTTTCAGATGAGAAAGAAGCAACAATGGGCTTCAACAAATCAAATCTTTCAACAGACTCAGACAACATTATGGTTCAGTGTTATCTATCCTTTTGTGAAAGTAAACATTGTGATCACAATCAAATAAGACTTATACAAGTGACAAGAGACACTAAACTTGAGGACTACAGTGGATGTTAGTGTCGAGTCTTGGTTTTCTTTTGATTTCATCTTTTGGTGACATGTCTTTTAACTTTTCTGGGATGTCTCTGACTAGAGATTTTATCTCTAGGATGTCTTTGACTAGAAAGGTGAGGATGGGGTATCGTCACCTATTTTTCTTTTCTGTTTGTGGATTGTCTCTTAGTAATTCTATGACTTGTCCAAGGATATGAGGACACTGTGAGTCTAGTGTGAACTAGGGCATTCCTTATTTGCGACTGTTTGATCTCCATTCAAATAGGTACACTGACTTTCTGGGTCGAACATATACCTAGATTGTCATAACCTATTTGCCATAATAAAGCTCAATGATGATAATAGCACAAGAAGCTCTTTCACTTCCATATCTTCTATATTTCATCCCCCTTTGTTGATTGACTTCCATCATCCTTCTTGAGTCCGTGTAGCCCGCTATCACATGATTGAGTATAATGACACACCAAAAATATTTGAATTTCATGTAGTTTACACCTGCATTGCCACATATTCACATTTCATACATACATATAGATATCGCAATTGCATCACATCCTGCACACTACACATGTTAGCACATTTTGCATTCTCATCATGTAAATAATTATTTGCATTATCATATTCATATGCATTTCATACATTCACATTTGCATTTGCATAACATCTAAAACATAAAAGAACAAAAATATTGCATTTCATCACGTACATATTTGCATCCATATCATAAGAATCATATAGAAATATGCATCACATAGAAGCAACATCACATAGGTACACATGCATATAGTTGCCGCAAGGATGAATCATCTCATCTATATATATATCAAAATCACAAGTGTCATGATACAATGATATCAAAATACATATGGCTATAATCACCTGAAGGTGTCTACATCATTATACAAAACTGATACATAGGGATCCCTCTAAGGCTATAATGAACTCCCTCCCTCAGAGCTAGCTAGCCTTGACAGAGTCTAAGCCCTGGAAGGACCCGCCCCAAAATCATTTCTCCTACCCCCTCTATCTGGTGGTGGTGGAGGACCCATGACCCCACCACTAGACGTCTATCTCCTGTCTCTCCCTCCAGTGGTCGTCGTCATCCGCGATGGTCTCTAGAAGCTCCTAGCCCTCTCATCTAGTGGTACCACTCCATAGTACAGGTCTCTCTAGTAGGCTATCTCCTTTGCTGCCCATATAAAATAGGTGTATCTGGCCCGTGTGTCATTCATTTCCTATCTCCCTGCCCTCAGTATTGTCTCAGCCTCTGTATAGTGCTAAATAGCCTAATCCGTCTCCCACTCAGTGTCCCTCAGTTGTCTCATAAGCCTCAATGTATCCCTCTCCAGATCCTAGATCTCATCTGCCTATCCCTGGCAGATCTCCCTCAAGGATAGTAGCTCATCCTCCTCCTCTCTCCCCTCACCCTATCCCTGTGGCTGCTCCTGACCTTGTCCCTATACCTATCTAGGAACCTGTGTTGCTGGCACCTGTAAAGACAATCCACCTCTACCCCTCACTACATGAGCCTGTCTCTCCTCTCTACCATCTCTCCTCTGAGCCACTCTCCTTTATACCACTGCGCTTCACCTCCGCCGTAGGCCTCTACCTCCGTCGTCTCCACTATCATCTCCACCATCTTCATTGTCTCCCTTTATTAGATCCCCTAGATCCATCAGCTGTGGAAATGGATGCTCTACCAATATGTAGTGTACTCTACATCCATCCCTACATCCTCTACATCTTCCCATATGTCCAAAGGCATGGGAACCATCTCCTGCAATTGTGTCACTACCTGATCATAAGATAACAATGAACCCAAATGCACCTGATCCATCACTATCAGTGCATACATCTTTGAACCCCATGGCATCCGTTGTATCTGGCCGAACTGCCTCCATACCCTTTCTATCAACTGCCACTCAATAACATATGGTGTCCAACCAATCAGATACCTACTCCTGAACACCTACATCATCTCCAGTGCATCATCCTCCCACTCCTTATAGTCCTAGTAAGGCCTCCATACCACACTGACTACCTCATCAATAACCCAATGCCAATACTCCAATCTCCCAATCCGTGTATGAGATGTAATTATATCATACAGGTGAACATAGTTGCGCCCATGTCCTCTACCCCTGAAGTGTATCAAACGTGTAACTGGTAGATGCTAATATGCCCATACCTACAATAGTGTCACTCTGCATCCCAATCCTGCTAATCCATGATATACAAACTGATGCAGCTCATAGTACAAGTGTGGCAGCAGACACGACCCCCATGCAAACCTAGTGTGCTCCATCACTAATGTCTCCAGAGTCCTCCCCCATCCCATTGCCAACCCTCATGTCATCCTGTCCGGACAGAGAAACCCGTTGATCATTCCAGCTAGCACTATCGGTAGTGTCAATCCTGTAGTTGTCACAGTGTCCAACGCCACATGTCCAACCGTCATCCCCAATCCTGGATCCTGAAATACTCATCTCAATGCATCCCTGTCTCCCTCTCAATCATAAGGAACTAACTCCCCAATGATTGGTATCCTCAATATCCTATATACATCCTTCAAGGTGACTGTCATCTCACCCATCGACAAATAAAAAGTGTATGTCTCTTAGTGCCATCTCTCAGCTAAAGTAGTCAGCAACCACATGTTCGCCCAAAACTCAAGCACATACATAATATATCACAGGCCCATAGCCTCAATAGCTGCTCTTTTATCCTGATGCTTATATCTATCACATGGCACTGTATCCTAGTGGTACTGTCTATTCATCACAAAGTGTTATTTTTTATCCTAGTGCTTATATCTATCATATGGCACTCTATCCTAATAGTACTCCATGTTCATCACAAAGTGCTGCTTTTTTATCTTAGTTCTTTTATCTATCATATGGCACTCTATCCTAGTGGTACTCCTTGTTCATCACAAAGTGCTACTTTTTTATCCTAGTGCTTATATCTATCATATGGCACTCTATCCTAGAGGTACTCCTTGTTCATCACAAAGTGTTTCTTTTATCCTATCTTTTAGGGAACCTAATTGAGTGTATCCTCTTGAGTAGCTTATCCAATTGACAACGTATGTCCTATCACAGGAATTGTCAATTTCAGCCTAATCCAGTTGACAATGTATGTTCTATCAAAAAATTGTCAATTTTTTTTGGTTCTCCCTATCCATCATGAAGTGCCTCACTATATCCTATCCTAGGGACTTTGCTTGAGTGTATCCTCTTGAGTAGTTTCTTGATTGGTAATGTATATTCTATCACAAAATTATCAATCCTATCCCTATTTGTTATCTGAGTCTTCCCTAGAGGACCTGCTTGAGTGTATCCTCTCAATAGCTTATCCAATTGACAACGTGTTTATCACAGAACTGTCGATTCAACTTTGAATACATAAACGCACATTCATGACACAAACACACTTACATACTTCACAAACACGCCTACCCTACACAAACGTGCTTGAAACACACAAATGTGCCTCTGTCATGCATATACGTGCCTGCCTTGTACAAACTCGCCTGCATTTCACAAACGAGCTCACATTGAACCCAGACGCTACTGAAATCATAGACGTGCTTGACACCAACACAAACGCACCTAACCTACCAGACGTACCTTAACATTTTTTTACCCAACTTGACATTTTTTGCAACATACCTAAAGCGCATTTATTTCACTACCTAGCATGCATTTGTGACAACAATTAATGCAACAAGGTACAAGGAGGCTTTGTGGTACTTACCGTCTCTCCTACATCTGTTGGCCTCCAATATCGGTGAATGCAATCGAATCTGTGCACCAATGCCATCGCTGTTGACTGCTGAATACTCTCTTCTCTCTTCGCACTATGATCTCTTAGGTGTGTGGATGACAATGAGGATGTTTTCCCTTGTAGTCTATCTTATAGACTACCCTAGCCCTAGTCTTCCGTGTCAGCCTTCTTTATCCTTTGACTCTGTCACTCTATTCTATCTTGTCAGTTATTTCTCACCTTTCTCACTTATCGAGAGATTGTCTGTGATCTTTTCAGACATATTCATCCAATCTCTCAAGGGGACATATCTTTCCCATCTTGGGGCAACTTTGTATCAATTCATCTTATCTTCTTTGAAACAACATGACAAGCTGCATTGTCTCAAAGAGGGGCAAAATGTAGACACCTAAAATTGTCTTATCTAATTAAATAAATATCTTTATTTAATTAATTATTTTAGCCTAATTCTTCTATTAATTAAATAAATCTTTATTTATTTAATTAATTCATTTATCTTCTTCTAACCTTATTTCTCATTTAAACAAATACCTTTATTTATTTAAATTACCCTTTTCCTAAATTAAATAAATATTTTTATTTATTTAATTGATCCCACTTCTTCTATTAATTAAATAAATCTTTATTTAATTAATTCATTCATTAACCTTTTCTACCCATGATACATGTCATTCATCTCTTAATTCCTACACTACCTACCCTCTAATCCTAGCTGACCATTTATCTTTTACACCGTTCAATCTTATCCTTCCATTTTCTTGTAGTGTCTTCTATATAAGGAGATCCTTCATTATCAACCCCCAACTACGCTTTCGAACTTTCATATCCAATCAAGCCTACTTACAACCACATTTCCGTTCTTTGTTGAGCTCTTGTGCAAACATAAAATCTGAGAGCAAATATATCAAGCTAGATCAATGGAGATAGGAAGAATGGAGATTCAAACCCTATTGGACATGTGATGGTATCATCTTTGTGATTTCATTTGATTTGCATTATCTTAGGTAATCTTCATATGTTATGGTGGATCTTTGTTGTTGATTGGGCTAGGGTTTTGTGGTTGAATTTATTTAGTCTTTCAATGTTGTTGTTTCCAAGAGTGGGAATTTAAATGATGATAGGTTATGGTTTTGGTGGGAGGAAAGCTCTTATAGTAGGTTCTATAACTTCCCTCTTCACCATTAACAATGTTCCTCCTAAAGGGTTTAAATTAACTAATGGTAAGTTGTGATTTCGATACAAAGAGATATTTGGCTAAATAATCATAGTATGTGTCATTTTAGCTCTTCTCACTTAAAATGTAGATAATCCAACTTTTAAGCATTGCATCTTCATAATGGTGAGGATTTGAACTGGAGTACTTCTTTCCTTTTACTGCATCCGTATATTCCTCTATTCAATAGATAATCCAATTTAGATCAAGCATAATAATAATTTCATTGCTATTGTTGTTGCGTATGTGTAGCTTAACATTATGTTTGATTTTCTTTAGAGTTGGATAATTTCATTTTTTTTATTACCAACGTCACTATCTTAGGTTTTCTCAACTCATTGAATTGAGTTTTTAATTTATTTATTTTTGTCATATAAAGATTGTAAGAGTCCAAATCGATTATATTAATAATAGCTATAAATATGTAATAAAAAGATTTATCCAATCTAAAAATTTGTCCTAAAATCTACCATATTCGATCATGTCCTAAATCCCTCTATCGAAAAGTATAAAAAATTTAGAGTCTTTCTCGCAACCAGATCATTAAAAAAGTCTTTCTAACTTTTTAGCACCAAGAACCTTTGCACTCGTACATGTATAAGAAATTATTCTTAAATATGAGATTACAGCTTTATAAAGTTATACAGCCGACTGTAAAGTAAGAAATATGGAGCTGATGAACATAAGAAGTTCGTTCTAATGGTTTATTACCTTAAGAGAAGCTCCGCTACAACCCTATAGTTTATACTGGATCACATCAAAGAAAACTACGTCTAATACACATAAAGTAAAATATGTACAACAGCCGCTCTCTCTTGATCATCCAATGATTCAATGTGCTCCACACGAATAAAATAAGCAAAAGACTTGCACTGCAGTAAGCATGAGGATAATGGTTGCCCCAATGCCTCCAATCACCAGCCATGGTTTTGGGAAGTATGTTTTCCGGAATTCATTCCAAGCTTCTATTACGGCGATCCTACTTTTTCTACTGTAGTATTTCAACAATTTTTCTCTTGTTACTTCGATGGGATAACAGGTTGGCAGTGAATGTGATTGCTTACAGGAACTGAAGAGTCGGGTGACTTCAGAGTGTTGCCAAAGGTTACCAACAATGACGCCATTCTCTCTCATCACAGATGCTTCTTTCTCTGTTTGGCACAGCTCGTTCATGAATTGAGCAAATGCTGTCATTCTTTTCAAGGAGCCGTAGGGGGAACACATTTCCAGAGCAATTAAATTTCTGATGAATATTTCAGAGTCCGATTCCAATTGTATGGGAGGGATATTTAGCGTTTTTCCCTCAAAGAAAATATCTTGAATCCTTTTACCATTCGCTTGGATTTTGACTCCTCCATTCTGTAATTGAACTGCAGATGGGACCTTGAGTCTCTCAAACTGGTGCTCCTTCAAATCTTCTGTAAAACTTCCAAGGAAAATCCATAGGTTTTCTGCCTTTTGCCTTTCCTCCTGAGCTTCTTCTGCACTTTGATTTTCCACTTGCGGCCCTTCATCTCCAAGACAATAGTAGTAATAAACGTCCAAAATATGGTTCCGCCTGAGCGATTCGCCAGAGGCAACATAATCAAAAGGCCGATAATAGAATTTTTGGAACACAGCCTTGAGCAATACCTGAAGTCTAGACTTAGCATCTTCAAGAGAATCTCTCATCTCCATGGAAAGAACTTCTTCCAAGACAAAGAGTGGGATCTGATTCTCTAATTTTATCAAATCCTTCAAGATTTTCGACCTCTCAACAGGATTGAATTTTGATCCAAATTTGGGGAAAAATCTTTCCAGATTCTCAATCTCACCCACAGATTCATTAAATAAACATCTGAAGAACTCAAGTATGAAACAAGCATCCAGAACCATCATTTCACCCAGGTACTCATTAGAGTAATATGTTGCTTTATGGTAGCACCGTTTTATATCGTCTGCCCTCTCTGTAAATTTTGTCACCATTTGTTTGGACAAGTTTCTCATCTCTTCTTTGAAGCGTTGTTTCCCCTCTTCATTGAAGCCGGACGTAGAGTACCTACCTTTGCTCAGAAGAATTCTTACAACCACTCTACTTACCGCTTCTTCTTTAATATCCATTTCCCAGTATTCCTCAATCTCCATATCACCTTCATCTGGTTCCTCTTTTCTGGCATGATAAGGGCCGATGGAAACAATTTGAGGCAGGTAAGCATCTTCACATTCCTTCAGCAAGGAACTCTCAATTTCTGATACCCTTAAAATGCATGGCGACGTCTCATTGCTTTCTGGACGAATCTCCTCAAGTGTGACATACTTATGGACATCATTACACCATTCATTCCTTTCACGATCACTCCCCTCTGTTGAATAAACATCCTCCAACGAATCAGACTCCGACATGTTTTACAAGGCAAGCACCCTATTGAAGGCGTCTGTGGAAGAAATGACACTTTGCCTAAATGCCCCAGTATCTTAACCTCGAAGGTAAGAATCCCTCACGACTCTAAAAGCCACTTTAAATCCAGAGAAAGGAACAGAATCAATTCACTCAGCTCGGAGTGCATGTACACTGTGCACTACAATATTCTCCCAAGAAATTTGCAGTCTTGGTCAGTTCTGTGTTTTATATTACTTATACGCTCGGGGTAAACATGGAGATTTGAAATATTCTTTTTAAATGTATGTTTGTACCTCATCTTCTACTTTACAATAAAACACTGACATGACATTAAAGTAGGGATAAAACAGGAGTTATGGACATATAGATTTATTCCAAATAATCGAAACCATTCATTCCCCATCTTCTTTTTCATCTCCGGACAATTCATTTGTAGGGTATGGTGCTCAACAGCGAGCTGATGTAACTTCGAAAGACCTGTAATTTAATTATTGGTGCATCTAGATTACATGGGATTGGTATGCTGACATTTTTATTCCTTTCTCTTTCTCTTTCTTTAACTTTATTTTAGGGGTTGTGATTCTTGCACTCTCGTTCTTTTTCTTTTAAGAAAAGTAAGATTAGAATATAAGAAAACTCACGGAGGTAGTCCATGAAATTGTGTGAACACATTTCGCGATAGTATTTTTAAAGAAAAAGTGTCTTTTAACTTTAAATTTATAATTATGAACGACAATAATTGTGTTTGTAAGCAAACGGTCAAAGATGATCCATCAACAATATGTAACAGAAGAAAAAAAGTTTATTTTCCATGATATAGGCCTCCAAGTTCAAGGTTGGTTGGACCTTTGGATTTCAACACAATCAAACAAAGATATAAATTTTCTTTTATTAATGCATAGACCTAACTCAAGGTTAGTACGACCTTCAGGGTTCAACACAATCAAACAAATATAGTTTTAAAAAGTAGAAAATTGATATTTTAATTCATTTAATATCAATCGAAACACAAATAAGGGAGAGGGTCATTTTTCAAAAAGGCTAATTTTGAGAGTATGACATTAGAATATCATTGGATTTTTATTTTTTAGAAATTTGAAATGGTCTTTTATCCATCTACAATGAAGGTTTGGAGTTGTGACTTGTCCCACAACTTGCCACATCAAAAATTATCTTATTTTTTAATTTATTTTTAAATATTCAAGTAAAACACAATTTAATGGAATTCCTAGTAGTTGATAAAAAATAAAACATTTTATGCTAAAACAATATTACATTGTTATTTAAATAATTTAAGTGCAACTTGGTAATCTCAACACCTTTTAGTACATAAAATTTGTTTTCTCTAACCTTTATATCCAACAAAAATGACCTAATAATTGAACGCCTATTATTCATTGTTATACAAACATGTTATTAATTAAAATACAACTTATGTTTAGCTTTAAATGATTATAAAACATTTTGATAACCTTTCACATGTAGTTGCTCTCTTACATCTTGATGATGCATCACAAACTATGATCCAAAATGTTGATGCAATAATTCATACATAGTTGAATCCAAAACTCTTCATACAATCAAACAATCATGAATAGTGAAAATTTAATAAGCTTAACCTTTCACATTTCTTGCTAAAATACAAAGTTTCTATTGTTCTTTCCTTTTATATTTTTGTTTGGAAAAATAATTAATGAAGTGCACCAATGTATATGCATTAGAACCTAAAATTTTTTTATTAAAATATTTAGGAAGGGCCTCAACCCTTTACATATATGAAACTCAAACCATCAAAACCCAAAACAAGAACAAAACTAGTCACATAAACAACAAAACAAGGCAACAGACAAAGAAACAATATTGTTGGATCTAATAGGTTACAACTTACTTTGAAAAGAGCTTTCAAGCTACTTATATAACATCCTAACTAGAGAAGCCTTCTTTAATAGCACAACTGTCTAAGTACATACATCCTTGCATTTAGAACAATACTAACCCACAAAAGGAAAAAGTAGGTCAATAGAGACATCAACATTACTAGTAGAAGTAGCAGAAGAATCCTTGACACTACTACGAATATACTTTGAAGTAAAAATAGTCTGAAAAAAATCAATTAAAGAATCTATAAATGAAACCCAAACCCCAAATCTATCATTTTATTTTTAAAAGCATGGTTATACTAGTACACAACAATAACAAATAAATCTATAAAAAAATGGAGAGAATAAGTTGTCATAGCAGCACATGGTCCCAAAACCTTAGGCATATCTATTATGCCAAGAGGAGAAGAAATAGGAGTGGCTGGTTTTGAATATTCAAAAACAACATTGTCTTCAAAATCAGCATTAAGGAAAATAGTAAAGTGATCATGAATGACATTTTTCCACCAAGTTGAGGAAGATTGTTTACAAGCACTATAGGATCACTCGAAAGCCAAATGCTCAGTAGAAAAATAACACATGTAGTGAAAGGGAATCCCCTTATAGTCCAGTAGCTAACATCAAGATTTATCATTAACTTGTAGAATGACCTCCCCAAGTAGATATTTTGAAAGGTCCACTTCAAATAAAATGTTAGAAAAGGAAGTATGACCAAATACTTTGGTGACAAAGTCCATCTTTAATAATCATCCTAAAATATTACCAATAGCATATAGGCTAAATCACATCATAAATTAAGGGAAAGATAAGGCAACCTTTCCCACTCAAGTGAAATATCAGTTGAATCATTAAGAGTATTATACAATGAAACCCAAGGGAATAAAATGACGGGATGTAAATTACACCACCAAGGACCACTATTAAGAACAACCTAGTGATCATCCTCATTATTGAAGAAAATCAACAAAAGGAGACCCTAGTAGAAAGGTAAAGCTTCATTTTATCCACAACCAAACGAGACAAAACCTCTTGAACCCAATGGTGTGAAGCAAAAAAAGAAAGCCAAAATAAAAAAAACTATAGATTATGCCCTACATAGAATAATAATCCTTAAATTTAAACAATTCCTTTTCCAATGGAATCATGGGAGTGGTAGAAGCAATAAGGACTACCATCTTGACAAAATCTTTCATTTTTTTAGAAGCACCAAGAGTAGTCATAGCCTTGGCTACATTAGTAGCCAACAAGATTTTCCTTAGCATATTTGGATAGGATGCACATTGTTTGAACCCAAAGGAAGTAGTAGACCCAACATAGCCAACTAAGATCTCAAGATGGGAGGTCCTACTCACAATTTGAATCAAAGCCTCTGGTTTAGAAGCAAACCCAATTGGATCCCTAATACAACCTCCATATTACTAGAATTATGTTGAGAAGAACCATTGTTAGAAAAAGGAAGATCCACAACCAAAACTAGCAAGGGTGGATTTGTAGCCAAAACTAAGCTATATGAAGGGATAGGACTACGTAATTTGAAAATAGCATTAAGTGGGAGTGAGTGGTAGATATTTTTGAAGCTTTTACCTCCAACTCCATTAGTTATATACATAAGAATAATATTTTTCATGTAACTGTAATACTTTCTTAGATGTTCACCTCTCTTTATAAATGACACACTTATAGTAGATAGCTATGATATTTAATATTAATTAAAAAATACTTATTTCAATTCTTAAGAATTGTATTTATGCTTTTTTTACATGGTATTTATTAATTTCATCATGTGTCCATTACAGAATGAGTGTTGAGGGTAGAGATTTCAGCCTTACACATACCCAAAGATCACAAGAAAGGGATTGAGGGTATAGGTTGATGCATAGGTAAAGACAAATAGGACAACGAGAAATATTTAATGCATAGAAAGAATAGTATGTGGAATGGTGAGAAAATTTGCAAGTCTATATAGCCAAAATAAACTATGAAGTGTAACATTAAATTTGGGTCTTGGCTGACCTATTTGAATGGTGTGTAGGTAGCATATAAATCCTGAACATGTTTTATTTTTTTAACACTTTTTTCAAGCCATTTGATATGGGCAAAAAATCCATAGGAGACTTGATTAAGTGAAAAAAATGAAGGATGAAACTCCCTTTTTTATGTAAGGGCATTCTTACTCAAGAAGCATAGTGGAGTTTTAAGGCATTATAGGAGACTTTACTAAGTATTTTTATTATTGTGGCATGTTGTGGTGTGTTGTAACTTCACTTACTTCATATTTTTGAAAACTATACTATTGAAAGTCTCTGTAGAAGCATGGAGCTATAAGAGTAATACTTTGGGTATACAGAAGCCTAAACAACCTCAAATTACCAAAAAATATAGTAATGGTATGTATGCATACATGTGTGTACATGCATACATGTATATATCTATATGTGTTTCTATGGAATCCATCTTACTAAGTATGTTCTTGTTTTTATGCTTCCTTATCTTGATTTTATTTACTTTTCCAAAGTCACCTTGAAATAGTTGCCACAGTTCTACAAATTTCAAGGTTAAAACAATGCACTACAAAGGGAAACCAATGAAAAAAAAAATCCTTGCAGCCCATAAAAAATATTTGCATCTCTTCCATGTAGCCACAATTTGAAAAAAAGAAACAAGAATCAAGGGTAAAATAGTGTAAAATGTATCTGAATCAGCAAATGCAAGGCACAAAGAAAGCATGAGTAGTGAATTAAAAGAAACCATTTAATCAAGAAATTGGGCAAGCAAGTCTTAATTTGGAAACAACATTTTCAATAAACACTATAAATAAATTTAGTAAAAATACTTTCATTAAACACTACAAATACATGTGCCACATCTAGCTACCAATTGTTCCTCTTGCATGTTGCTACAATTTGATAATATGAAGCAACGATCAAGAGTAAAATAGTGTAAAATATACCTGAATCAGCAAATGCAAGGTAGGAAGCAAGCCTCAATAGTGGAATACAAGTCGCCACATAATTAGAAAGTACTACGAGAAAGCCTTAATAAAAAAACAATACTTTCAATAAACACAACAAATAAATATGAAAAGAATACTTTCAATAAACACAGATAAATGCACCACATTTGGCTAGCAAGTTCTTATTGCTTTCAACAAATAATGCATATAAATGTGTCACATTCAAGAACTAAGTTCTTAGTGCTTCCAATTAATGTGTCTCCAGAGAAGTAAATTTATTTGCAAAATATTTGGTTGCAAAAACAAACAACCATTCATTTGCCAAAAAATAAATTTCAAGAAGAACACACCACCACACATATTTGCAATTAATTTTTTGTTTAAGAAAACCAATTTCAAGGGGGGCACGTAGGCAACTGGCTTCAAGATGTGCGTTGTCGGGAAACATGTCTAGTGAGATTTCTAGATTTGATGACACTTTTGGGGGGCTAAAAGACCAAAGAAATGGCCTATTGGCTAACTTGGTCTATACTTTGTTTTCCATTGATCAAAGAATAATAAGGAAAGTAGATACTCAGGGGATATGTTTAGGAGAAGCTATAGCGTTTATTTTCATAATAACAAAACCCAGTTTGTAGTTTTTGTTCAAAGCTTACCATATATCCACTATTGAAAGTATTCTTCTCTTATTTTTCTTTGATAAAGGTTTTCTCATTGTGTTTTCTAATTAAATGATTTCATTTGATTTTTTTTTGTAACTTTCAAAATTACAATATATATTCTATGTTTAGGTTTAGAGGAAGCTATACTCTTTTTTTATATAACAACATAAATTGGTTTGTAGTTTGTTGTTTGGATCTCACTATACATCCACTTTATCAAGTATTGTTTCTTGATTATTTTCTAATTAATGCTTGCTCATTGTGGTTTTTGATTAAGTTGTTGCATCTGAACATTTTACAATTGACAAAGTTATAGCACACACATTTTATATTCAGACAATTGACCGAGGGACTCAATATATATTTGTAAAATCAAATATATATACCCACACTTTAATTTTAAGTGGGTTTATGTATGTAGCTATCAAACCACTACTTTGAGACCTGACCTAGTTGTATCAAATTATAGTGTATATATATCTTTTTTAAGAAAATACAAGCTACGAAGCAAGGCTCAACAATGAAATATATAGGAACCACTTAATTAGGAAACACTGCGAATAGACCTTGATAAGAAAGAGATTGGAAAACAATAGTTTCAATAAACACTACATATAAATTTGAAAACAATACTTTGAATAAGCATGGAAAATAAATATGCTCCATTCGGAATGAAAGTTATAAATACTTGCAATAAACATTACATATGCCACATTCTACTACCAAGGTCTTAGAACTTCCAATATTTTGTGATTGTTTTCTAATCAAGGCTTTCTCGTAGTGTCTTTGTGATTAAGTCCTACATCTGAATGAGTTACAACTTGTGAAGTTGTACTATATATATCATATATTTACACAACTATCTAGGCTCTCAACATATAGTGAACACATATTTCAATTCATGAATATATATACACACAAATTAATTTTAAGTGGGTCTATGTATGTAGCTATGAAAGCTAGTTTAAATCTAGAGACCTGAAATTTTCACAATCCATTGTAATTCCACAAGTAACCTTGATTAACAACATGAGTAGTTCCTAGTAGAAGGGAATTTGAACAGGTTAGTTGGGTTTTGTTGTATGCAAAGGAATACCAGTCAAAAACCACAACAACTATCATTTGGGAAATCACTATACCTCATTATAACTATTATTTTATTTTGTTCTTATTTTGAAAACCCCTAACACATCATCAATAAAATCGTCTCTTAAAAATAGACACAATTCATCAAAATCTAGTAAAGGGCAAGTGTAAAATAGTGGGAAAAGTAAATGAAATAGAAAATGTAAGGTACAAACGAAGCCTTTACAATGACATATAATGCAATGACTTTATTTATTTATTTATTTTTCTTTTTATTCCTCAAAAACCCTATCCCACCATCATTGAAAATGTGTCTTACAAATTGCCAAAATTTGCCAAAATGTAGTAATGGCAAAGGGCAATCAGTGAACTAAATACTTGAATTAGCAAATGCAAGCTAGAAAGTAAGCCTCTTCAAACATATAATGTAACCAGTGAGACATAAAACACTCCAAGCAAGTCTTAATCAGGAAACAATAATTTCAATAAAATGTTCAAATAGATGTGAAAATAATACTTCTAATTAAAATTGTAAAAACATGTGCAACATTTAGCTACCAAGTTCTTAGTGCTTCCAATGAATGTCCACATGGTCAAAGAAATTCATTTCACAATTGTTTGCTGCAAAAACAAATTTCAAGGCTAAAGGAGCACACTATGGAGGAATGTCAGTGAAAATGAAAATATAGTTGCAAAATACCTCTACCTCATAAAACCATTTTGTTTTAATTTTTAATGTTATTTCTCAAAAACCCTAACCCACCATCGACGAAAACATCTCTTAGAAATAACCATAATTCAAAATCCTTACACCTCATAAAAACTATTATATTTCAATAAAAAACTCACACTATGGAGGAATACCAGTCAAAAACCAAAATAGTTGAAAAATACTTCTACCTCATAAAAACCATTTCATTTTAATTTTTGATGTTATTTCTAAAAAACCCTAACCTACCATCAACAAAAACATCTCTTAGAAATAGCCATAATTCAAAATCCTTACACCTCATAAAAACTATTTCGTTTTAATAAAAAACTACAAATAGATATCCACATACCTCATAAATACCATTTTGTTTTAACTTTTGTTTTTATTTCTCAAAAACCCTAACCCATCATCAATGAAAAATATCTCTTAGAAATAGCCATAATTCAAAATCCTTACACCTCATAAAAACTATTCTATTTCAATAAAACTAAAAATAAATATATTGCATTTTCCTCCCAAATTCTTACACTTACAAAAATAAATTTGAAGGTTAAAATAGTGCATTACGAAGAAATACCGACGAAAAAGAACCTCACAAAAAACTATTTACATCTCATATGCCATAATTCGATAAAATGCAACAATGGTCAAGGGTAAAACAATGTAAAATATACCTGAATCAACAAATGCAAGCTATGAAGAAAACCTCAATGGTAAATAGAAGAAACCACTTTTAACCATAAAACACTATGAGCAAGCCTTAATCAGAAAACAATAATTTCAATAAACAATGCAAATAAATTGGAAAACAATACTTTCAATAAACACTACAAATAAATGTGTCACATCTAGCTACCAAGTTCTCAGTGCTTTCAAAAAACTACCCTTTTAATAAAAACTACAAATAAATATGCCACATTCGTCCACCAAATTCTTTCACTTGTAAAAATAAATTTCAACGTTAAAACAGCAGACTATGAAGGAATACGAGTAAAAAATCAAATCCTTATACGTCATGAAACCTATTTACACCTCTTACAAATAGCCATTATTCAATAAATTGCAGCAATGGTCGAGGGTAAAACAATGTAAAATATACCTAAATCAGCAAATGCAAGCTAGGAAGCAATCCTCAATGGTGAAATAAAAGTACCCAAGTAACCAGAAAACACTCTTAGCAAGCCTTAGTCAGAAAATGATACTTTCAATAAGCATTGCAACTAAATGTGCCACACTCGACTACCAAGTTCTCACTACTTTCAATAAACACTGCAAATAAATATGTCACATTCCACCAAGGAATTCTTAGTACTTCCAATAAATGTGCCAGCAGTGAAGTAAATTTATATGAAAACTATTCGCTTGCAAAAAGAAACAATTTCACAAATCAAATTTCAAGGAGGACACATCATCAACATTCTTCGAGATGTGCATTGTTGAAAAATGTGGTTGATGAAATTTCCTTAGTGACTAACACTTTTTGGGGCTAGAAGCCCAAACAAATAGCCTATTGGCTAATAAAAGACTTGCTTTCTTTATTGAAAATAAAATGAAATTTTGTGAATATATAATCAATAACAATTGTTTCACCATGCATGTGTCATGCATTTACCGTACAACTATCATACAATTGGTAACATTTTCTAATTTCAAAACTTAAATAAACAATATATATATAACCCATCTTCAAAAGAAAATTGATTTATATAGGGGAGAGAAGCCAGCAGTTGTGTAGGCTAACTTTGCAAACATATAGTGGTTGCATGGAATATCGTAGGACCTCTATTTTTTTTATTTGAACTAGTCATATATCTATCTATAATTAAAGTTTCAAGGTGTGACTCATCACCCAACTTGCCATGTCAATATGTTTAATAAGAAGTGTCTTAAAATGACATTTTAAAGATTCAACCAATACTTAATCATGCTACCCCTAGTTGTTGAACAAAAAAATATCATTTGTTTTTAGCACAATATTATATTCTTATTTAAAATAAAATTTATATACAACCTAAATGATCACAATACTTTTAGTAACCATTAATCTTGTTATCTCTAATCTTTATATCCAACACAAATACATTGGTAGTTCAGCACAAAAATCACATACAATTTATATCTAACACAAATGGACCAATAGTTGAACAACAAAATTTTTTGACAGTTCGTCACATTTCATGAGAAAATACATCGTATTTATTGTACTCACATTTTATATTTGTGATAGAAAAAACTATTAATATAAAATAGTCCATTTCATGTATATTGCTACCCTAATAATTGTAAACATAAAAGATATTTTATTTTCGATGACAATAATACTTGTTTTAATGAACACCTTACTTTATTGACGACACACTTATAGTGCATGCCTAGTTTTATATATATATATATATATCACTTGCTAATGAATGTATTTCTGCTTTATTAATTTAACATTCATAGATTCTCGTGTATTCAAATATGAATCCAAGCAAAAACTGATTATTTTTATTTACATGTAAACTAATTAGTTTACAATATATAATATAAATATATAGCAAAACTGAATATTATAATCACAATACTATCACAACAATTGAATCTTATATCCAGGTTAGCTTGACTAAACATGAATGATTCAAATAACCCTGATTATTTAAAAAAATAAAAATAGAAACGTTGCCCAACTACTGACTCCTCTCCCCTCTAAGCATTTACCAATAATTCACACAATAGTGCGGATATGCATATCAAAACCATTTTAATACGCTACAAATAATTCCAGACTATAGTTAGTCGGTGGGGTTTGTGAAGTTACAGAACGATTCCAACTGAACATCAATCGCTCTGGTCTTTACAAGTCTTCACTGCCCATTCCACACGTAAAAGACATGCCAAATATTTAAGTTATCACGAAGACCAGACAAAATTTAGTTTGATATGAGCTACCGTCCTTTATTTTTCCACAAAATTCTGTCAAAGTCTCTGTCTACGCGAAAATGGGTGAGTTTAGAGACTTATTAAATGTATCTTTCTCTTTCCCATTTTGTTCGCAATGCTGTGTTATCTTGTGTCCTACTGATTGTTTTGGTCTAACAGGGATTATTAAAATCCCACTATCTTTGCACATAGGTAGTTTTTTGTCTGCGTGATTTACTCAAAATGCCTAACTTCATCCGAGTTGTTTTTTTATGCTTGTTTACAGTGGTTAAACTCAGTCCGGGAGAAGTGGCGGCAGCGGGCCGTTCAAGTGGAAGTGAGAGTGATGTTGCTTCTCTAATGGAATTCAAGAATGCAATCACGCAGGATCCCCTTGCTGTGCTGCATAACTGGAAACACAGACTGCACTTTTGCAATTGGACGGGCATCCGCTGCAACACTGAAAAATGGCGTGTTGTGACACTGCATTTGAAAAACATGAGCCTGCAGGGCGTGCTCCCTCCCCAGCTCGGGAATTTGTCCTTCCTTCACTACCTTGATCTCTCCTTCAACAGAATTGGGGGCCCAATTCCCTCTGCTCTGGGACGCCTGAGCCGCCTCAACTTCCTTTATCTTCACGCCAACCTGCTGGAAGGCTCTTTTACTCATTCTCTTGGTAATTTGCGCAACCTGCAAGTGTTGACATCTTGGGCGAATCGCCACACGGGCAGCATTTCTACGGCATTGGGAAATTGTTCTATGCTTCGGGTTATTGATTTATCTGATAACGATTTGGAAGGCACAATTCCGTCCCAGATCGGATCTCTCACTAAGCTTGAGGTTCTCCATCTCGACAACAACCGAATCAGTGGAGAAATCCCAACTTCTGTGCTAAATTGCACAGAGTTGAGAAATCTGTCTTTGTTCAATAACTCGCTGAGTGGGGTGATTCCGTCGGAGATGGGCATCAAGATTTCCAAGCTGGAGTACCTGATTCTGCCAAAAATAATCTCAGCCGGGCGATTCCCAAATCACTGGGAAATTGCTCGAGGCTTTCTTGGCTTGAATTGGCGTGGAATGAATTGAGCGGCGTGATACGTCAGGAACTGGGTAATCTTCTCCGTCTGACCAACCTCAAACTGTTTTCCAATCATTTCGTGAGCGGAAGTGGAAATGCGAATAGTGTTCCTATATTGAATGCACTTACTAACTGCTCCCTGTTGAAAAGGTTGGATTTGACAGACAATCATCTTGGAGGTACAAAGCATGAGAGTTCGTGTTGCCGATTTTGGAATCGCACAACTCGTGAACGATGCATCCAGTAGGTCGACTTACAGGGATAATGCTTCCAGCAATTTGGTTTCAGGTTCTCAATTCCAAGCTAATAGCAATATGTGGAGAGGAGACCTACTGATGCCTCGCATCAATCTGATTGTGATACCTTAGAAAAGATAATTTCGCAATATAAGGCTTTCGTGGAAGCAACAACAAACAAAACTAAATCCCAACCATAACTTTGAAAACATAATAATCATCCAAATTTTGGTAAGCCTTTTCAATGTTCGACAAGACCATGAAAATAAATTTAGGTGAGGAGGCCAAAAATAAAATAGTGGAAAATGATTTTTTTTTTTGGCAAAGCATGGGTTGATTGGTAGGCTCATTTGTTTATGGCTTTGGCTTTCTGATAGATTCACTGCTAGATTACAAATTCCTAACAGTTTGTAATGAAAGAAAAAATTGAAATATGTCCTTGTGCTCGTGGCTTATTGTGGTGGTTTCTTTTTTTTTACAGTGTCAAGGGTTGACATGCTACCTTTCATTCTCTTTGGGTTCGGGATCAACATCTGCTCTTGTTAAACTCTAATTGTTATGTTTTGAAACCCATTGTGTACAACCAACATAGTTTGAGCTATTAATCTTTGAAGTTTTCTTAGTGTATAAAGAATTTAATCTAAGTTAATGTTATAATTTTTCTACAAAAAGTTTAAAAAGTAAAAGTGTTATAAAAATACGTAAACCTAACATTTCAAGTTCAGGAACTAATTTCTATGGAAATTAATTAAAAAAAAAAAAGAGAAATATTCCAATCATAAAGAAATTATATTTGGAAAATGGACATAATAATCTATAATGAATTTAATTTCATAAAAAAAATCTAAAAACAAAGTCATCAACCATATTATTGAAGTCAATTTTTCCCTCGTTTACATAGCAAATGTTGTACTTAGTTTTAGAAATAAGAGTTGAGTTTCCAAGCCTAAAACAAAGCCAAACTTATAGAATTCAAATTTCAAATTTTATGAAATGCATACCCACTCCAAATATGTACCCATTCTAAAAAGGAAAAAAAATTAAATGTTATATCAACCAACCTAAATATGTGCAATTTTCTTTTCCAAATTATAAATATGAGGAAGACAATAGTGCATTTAATACATAGTTTGTGAACATTTTTTATAAAAAAATATTTACTCACATTTTTTAATACAACTTCTTAAAATATATTAGAAAAATTTGAAATTCAAATTTAATTTTAAACTTGTGAATGAAGACTAGTATGACACATCTTTTATATATATGAAAAAGATAAATAATTTAAAATTTATGAACATTCTTCAATTAATATGTATATTAAAAAAATATACATAAATGTGTTAAATTTGTAATAATTACCTATTTAATTATAATTGAAAATGTATTATATTTAGAAAATTTTAAAACTTTTTTATATATTTTTTAATCAAATTTAAATAAATAAAACTCTATCAAAATTGAAAAACTGAAGTCAAGCAAAATTGAAATTACCTTTTATTTTATAAAAAAAATAAAATTACTTTCTATTTTATAAAAGGTAAAATTGCTCCTTTTAATAAAATAATATTTTGATTTTAAATTATGTATAAAGAACTATGAGATTCCATCAACAACTATAACATAGGTAGGATTGTCAGCTAAAGCCTTGAGGTGACTTACAAGAGGTTAAACTTATCTAGTTATAAAATTATTGCGGAAGTGGAGGCTCCGCACTGTAACATATTGAACCTACGTCACTGCATTCTTTAATTCGTTTGGTCACGATGTAACCACCAAAAGTTGTCGTTTGGTCTTTTGCATGTGGAATCAGCAGTTAATGAGCATATCGATTTTTGCTTGCATGGAATCAATTTGTAACCCCACTGATTGACAAATTGTTTGTAATTTGTAATTATTTTTGGCGTTTCATGGCGTATCCTATCCGCACAACTGTTCAAGTATCATGCCGCCGCCCCTTCAACAGTTTTTTTTTTTTTTTTTTTTTTCATTTCTTCTTCTTTCTTTCTCTTTTTTATTGAGATAATGGAAGAAATATATATAAGAGGGCCTTTCCTCCACATCTTTTTAGTTTTTGTCTTTCCATTATTTTCTCATTTTTATTGAAATAATGGAAGAAATTCTCATATATATATATATATATATATATATATATATATATATATATATATATATATATGTGGAGGGCCTCTTTTAATATTTTCTAGTTTTTTATTAATATATTTTATATTAAGATATGTATTTTTTCTTATTATACACTTTTTTGATATTATTGTATTTATATCTTTTATGTAGAGGCTATTAACTTTATATAATCTTTCACACTTTGCGTATTATTTTGTTCATGTGATCTGCTCATATTTTAAGAAGGTGTTTTTATCATATTAGAGAGTTTTTAAATCAAGTTAAATTACTACAAATGTTATCCCTTCAAAAAGTATGCTACAAATCCTATTTTAATTAACACATTGACATCGAATAACATTATGAAATTATGTGGAGGTTAAATTAGTAAACCCTTACAAATAAACGTATGATATCGAATATATGTGGAGAAATATTTGTACAAAAAACTTATGTACTTGTAAACAATCCATGAAATTTTTTATCTAACTAATTAAATTTATAGGGGAGAATTGAGAAGAAACCTTGAATGAATACTCAAAACCATGTACCACTAGAAAACCATGGTATAATGAAACCACAATGCCCCCATGTGCTCAATCAATTCATCCATGAATAGAAAACATAACTCATAAGGCATATTTGATCAATAACTCTCAATGGCTCATATCTCCAAGTCTAGTGCTCCACTATGGAAGTTACCACTCATCTACTATGCAAACATCCTTAACTCCCAATTCTAGCACCTAGAAGTAGAAGATGATATAAATGAGTTTTACTTTATTTGTAATTACCACCATTGTGCTCCACTTCCTTCATGGATGCCACCAGAACTAATATCTAAACAAACCATGATAATAGTTAAATAATATTATCTCTCATACATGAGAGTGGTCATCCATGTTCCCTCTCTATTATGCTTAGAGAAATGACCTGCATTATACATAGGATTACAATTAAATATCATACTTTCCTAACATAAAGTACATCAAGATTTATGCCTTCATTATCACATTATGTATCCATTTGACATAACCATATTCTTAGAGTTACATTGTGCCTTTCCCATATTATCAATAGCATGACATGCATTCACGTCTCCATCATTGATAAGACTTACCGCCTTACATGTACGCATGTGTACTTTTGTTGTTTGATGTCACATTGGGCATATGTATTTGCATGAGTGTTTCTTGGCTACTAAGAGAAAAATCATTATTCCTTGATATCATCTCCAACTCATGTTCTTACCATTCTTATCATTCAATTCACTCACATATTTGATACATAATGTATTACATACATTTATTTCTTTACATGATTCTAGGTCCACAAGACTCAATATGTAGAATACTAATCTCTAGAGCTTGGCAAGGAAAAGAAATAGTGAACCTCCATTGATTATTTTAGAACTATGTTATCTCTTACAATAAAATTATGCCGGTTCTCTTTTTCATCCTATGCCTCTCACTCTTACTTTTTCTTAGTGTTTTATGGTAGATTTTTCCATTTTTCCTATCTTTTGCCTATATTTTATATCTTGTCATATGTTTGTAGATAGTATTAGGATTTTTCTCAATATTTAGGAACTCCCTAAATAACTTGCCAATCTACTTACATGAAAGAAACTTTGCCCTCAAATATTTTAGTATTTTAGATCAAAATCCAATTTTCTCTTTACTTTTCCTTTTGGTATTTTGAAATTATCCCACCATATTAAATCATGAAAATTTGATTTTTATAATACAAATTTCCTCATCTTGAGTAAATCTCTCTCTCTCTCTCTCTCTCTCTCTCTCTCTCTCTCTCTCTCTCTCTCTCTCTCTCTCTCTCTCTCTCTCTCTCTCTCTCTCTCTCTCTCTCTCTCTCTCTCTCTCTCTCTCTCTCTCTCTCTCTCTCTCTCTCTCTCTCTCTCTCTCTCTCTCACATAGCCATGTACTCTTCTTGTTTCTCCCAACCTATCCCTGTCTCTCCTTCTCTCTATTACTTGTCTCTATTACCTCCTTTATCTCTCACTCCTGGCCCCTCTATCTAGATATATTCTCATCCTTACTCTCTTTTCATATTTATATCTCATTATCTCTCTCTCTCTCTCTCTCTCTCTCTCTCTCTCTCTCTCTCTCTCTCTCTCTCTCTCTTATTCACTCTCTCTCTCAATATTTAAGTTTAATAATGCCTTGAATTAAAATAAATCTATTCTTCCATTATTTACTTGTGCAATTACAACATTAATCAACCTCGAGCTATAGAATCCTACACTCCAACATGTGAACTCTTTTCATTTCAAATTCATCCTCAAAATATATAGGTTGCAATATATTCTCTAATTTTTCTAATCTTCTCAACAAATTCTCACTAAGTATGCTCTAATTCTAGAATTCCATCTCCATATACCCTACTACACATTGACTCCCCTTTGTGTCATTCCTTAGCTCAATCCTTGAGATGCTCCAATATTGATTTAATCTAAACAAATGGAAAACATATATACAAAACCCATGAACAAGACCTCCATACCTTTGTGTGTGGTCTATTAGTGTGGAAAAGGTATATTAACTAACTAGTTGCTTTTTGGATCTCATTCACACTCTCAAACATAATCTTACATAAGTCAAGTGCTTTTTCTTTTTATCTCAAATAATAGAATTAAGATTTTACATGATTTTAAGAAATGTTGTTTGATTTTAGTAATTAAAAATTGTTTTAGCAAATATAGATAGTTAAGACTACAACAAATCAAAATCGAGTTTTATAGCAATTCAATTATAGAGGGTTTAAAGTTTTAATGATAAGAAGAAAGACATGATTGTAGCCTTGTAATGTGTTGAAGGCACTACAAAGGAGTAGAAGAACAACAATCAATTAATGTCATATGTTGTTTATATTTGTAAAAAAAATTAAAAAGAAGAAACTATTTTATCTTTAAATTTATTTTTTATGTTACGTTGTTTGTAGCTTTGACTTCTTGGATTATTTGTCCATATTTGTTGTAAAAGATGCTTGCATTTAAAATACCACAAAATGTGTATGAGTGTGGCCTTATTTCTATGTGCTCTTCATATCATAATTGAACTAACATAAAGAAGATACATGTGAAGGCTATAATGTGCAAGTAAGACCATGTAATAAATGACAAAGAAAAATATATTAAGGTTGTATATGACCAAAAACTGCATCCCTTGTTTTATTTTTTCACTTGTTTTATGTCCTTTCTTTTCTTTTAACTTACTTTGGGTTCTGCATGCTACCAGCCCTATCCCCCCTTCTCTCTCCTTTTTTAGTTTGTTTAGGTCTACAACTTACCATTATTTATTCTCCTTATGCATTCTTTCATCATGGTGATGGATCACAAAGTATAAACTGAAACGTTGATGCAAAAAACTCTCACAAAATTGAATTTAGAAATGACAAATCGTCAAAATACATGCCACATAAGAAACTCAAAAAAAATGTTTGCATACACGCCAATCAATTTTCATATATTTGAACACTTCAAATTAAATGATATATTAAAGTTAGGCATCCACTTGAAATGACTAAGACAAAATGTTGCAAATAAGCTTCCATTGTGTTGAACAGACGTTTTAAATTATTTTAATTCCATACCGAATTAATTTGGCCGTGCAAGGGAGAATGAGTTGAGTCAAAGGAAGAGTAACGTTAATGTGAGTAGAATAAGTCAAAAAAGTTTACCATATTCTACAGATGAGAGATAACGGAATAAGTACATATTTGTTAATGGGTGAGTGTAGGCATATAATGCGTTTGGTTCACGTCTTTTAGGTCGTGCAAATGGACAGATAATGCGGAAGTTAGCGTGCTTTCCACAACGGAAGTTTCCAAACGTGTATTTTGGACTACATTTGTCATTTTGTATTGCCTTTCCTTCCAATACACTTTATTTTTTTAACTTGTTTATGGCCCTTTTGTCGTTTACACAAAATTTTATGTACTAAATAATGTTTGAGGTGGATTTGTGTGTTTGGTTATGGTTATTTTAAATATGATTTATGTCTATGATATAGTTTCAAATTATAGGTCTGTTATATGTTAAAAGGATGTTTTGGGGTTACTTGAAACATAATTTCTTTTTAAGAAATAAATCAAAATATATGTGCGTTGATAATTGTGCAGATATAGCAGTGTCAATTGGCTCTAAAGATACAAAAGAGGATGTAGTTTTGGTAGATTTGGTGCAGGAAGCTTTGGATTCTAGTAAATGTAGTGATTTGTCTCAAGCTCTTGAGTTGCAGTAAAGATCTCTCACAAAAGTTCCTCCAAATAAATTTTCTTGGAGAGGTCGTAAGAAGGATCAAGAGAAAGTCAAATTAGCTGGGGAGATGCTTTGGAATCTAGATCTATGAAACCCATTGATTGACATTTCACCCAATCTTCTCAATGATTGTTCTCTCTTGGAATGTAAGGGGATTGAATAGCATTCCTAGATAAAAGGTTATTTGTGATTTGGTTGCTACTCATTCCCCATGTATTCTTTGTCTTCAAGAAACTAAGTTGTTAGTTGATGGCGTATTGCAATGTGCTACTAGTGTTTGGCAGTTTGGCCAGTGTCAATGCATTGGGTCTTTTGGTTGCTCTAGAGGGGTGGCTTGCTTTTGGGAAAGATGGTTTTATCTTCAAAAATTAGCTACCTAGTTTTAAAGTTGAGAAGAATATCTTTATGTAAGTTCTTGAGTGGTATTGGAAGATGAAGTTGTGGACTATAATGATAATTCCATTAGGATGCTTATGAAACATGTTGATTTGATAACCAAATCTATGAAGTGATTATTATTCACCAAACATTGTGTGAATATGGACATTGATCAGATGCTTCTATTGTTCATCATTTTATAGTATAAATTAGTAAAATGGGCACAATAAATTGTTAATGAATGGTTTATGGTACTATTCTTGAAATGTAACAAAGTAGTTAATTTTCTTGTAAGTCATGTGATTGAGAATGGGTGGAAAATGGTCAAGTTGGCACCTCTTATTTCCTAGTCTAATGATAATTTACCCATGGTTGTTGGTGGCAGGGAGGAGCTATCTAGTCTATATATGGTGCTCTCCAAATTAGGATTTTATTTCACCTTAAGTTTAGGTCTCATCCTAAGGTTAGTGATTTGAGAAGGTTGGTAATTATTCATATATTGTTGTCTCTGTCACATTAAGGAGGCTTCATGAATATTCATTCCCTTTATATCCTAACAATGATTTGTATTCAAGGAGTGATTTCATAAATAAAATATGAGGTATAGAGAACCTTACTACAACTTAATTTTAGGCCACCTTGAGAAAGCTAGTCAAGTCACTTTTTGCACAAAGTTGCTTGGTCTTAATCCATCTTTTATGTTTCTATTTATTTTTTTGTTAATAGTAGTATCATTTTTATCCACTTCCTGATGTCATGTGACTTGTACTATTATACATCTTTGTTATCAGTGCTTTGTTTAATGTAGAAGTTTTGATGCACTTTAACATAATACATATTATACTCTTCAAGTAGATAAAATTAAGACCATGCATACTTGTAAAAAAAAATTTAAGTTAGTCATTTAAAAATTATATTATTCTCAAGAATTTATATTGCAAAGGGAACTCTATCCGAGGCTTAATTTAACAATATGTGTTTAACCTAAGGGAGTTCAATCTAACCCACTTTTATCAAAAACCCTTAGATGAAACCAATTTATGCTTACAAAAAAAAATTGAATTACATTATTCAAAGAAAAAAATAAGATGTCTCACTGCTAGTAGAATGTTTAATGCATAAGGCCCCCTACTCTTACAAAGTTTAAAATTTTTACCTCTTTTCAAAACACAAGTTATCACCACAAGGAAAACTTAAATATGTAGACAAATGTATTATTTTAATTCAAGATAATTGTTATTAGCTCTTTATGATTATAATATCATGACCTACTATATATATTTTTTAGTATACAAGTCATAAGAAGGCCTTGATATTAGCCAAGTCATGACTATTCCAAATTTTCTTTTTAATTCCTGTTTACACTTTTTAGGTATGTTATGTATTTTGATAGAAACTCATGTGATAGCATAAACCCTCTTTTGGGGAAAATTCAATAAAAATTTAACGACTCTAAATTTCTCCAACCAAGTATATTTTTATGAAAATATAAAAAAGTAAGTCACACCAGATTCAAGATTTTAGGATCACTTGTAAAACTAGATATAACATTGTGAAATTAAGTAGGAAAGAGTGGGTGATTTATTACAATATTCAATAATGATACAATTATATATATTGTACACAAGAGATACCTTTCTTACATAGGAAAGGTGAAGAGGTAAGACAACAAAATATAATAAAAAAGTGTCACAATTATTTGACATGAGGCTCACAAAGAATAAATAACCTAAAAAATACCTTATGTAAACTTAATTGAATGTTAATAGGACCTAGATGGGAACCAAATTGTAATATACCATATTCACTCTAAAATTATCCCATTGATTATAACTCGAGGATGAACACTAATCTATTAATGCAAATAGGTTTCAGTAGTAGAGTCTTTTTAGGTACCCATGTGAAAAAAAAGAAAAGAAACTCAAAAATGGAGTGGAGGGAAAAATTAGGGAAAAAAATTCTCTAAAAGATAGAAAATATGAAAGAAGAAATGGAAGGAGAGATTAATATGACCATCCAAGTACTAAATTATAATAATATGATCAATAGTTTATGGATGGAAAGAGTGAGATAATAGATGCTTGCATAAAAAAGTAGATTGTGTGCCAATCATGAATGCCCAAAGGCAAACAATGATCCAATACATTAAAATTAAATTCCTCCTCTTAGTAAGAAATAAATCTAAATATTCATGCAAAAGAAACTCCAAATTCAAGAAGATGGCTAGAGGGAGAATTCTTATGAATAGGTCCCTATGAATACTAACAAGTGTCCACATGTCAAAATCAAAGAATGTCACAATGCAATAAGATGTAACCAATCCATTATTTTGTGAAGGCTCATGAAAAATAATCTCTATATACAAAGATTATTATATAAAAAATATCATAACTATCATCAAACAAAAAAATAGGAATCCTCCAAATAAAAATGTATGATAAGTAGGAATCCTAAATAGATACATCTGAAATATGATAAATATCCTACTACATTGAACTATTAGGGGCCATGGTAACTCTAATCTCATGAAGAGAAACAAGAGGTGGTGATGTAATATTAACATGAGGAGGAGAAAGAGGAAAAGTCTCTACATAAAAAATAATTATAGAACTACAACATATACATTCTTCTCTAAAGTAGTTCATATTTAAAGGGTATATTATCTATATCATCAAGATGAATGAGGAAATCCATAGCATGATTATTTAGAAATAGTGACACAAAATAATCATCGTACATATCTCAAATTTTGGTCTTAAGTGTGCATGGGAAATCAAAGTCTAAAATATCACACAAAATGTGTCATTATCCACAGGAAAAAAATTGATAGTACAACATGAATATATTCTATAATAATTTTTTTCCAATTGTATATAATTTATGTATTAGTCTATAAAGATAAGGAAAAATATTACACCACTTGAGATGTGTTGACATGTCATTTTTCAATACTTATTATTATCCTTACTCAAGATCATCAATAATATTAGTAAATATTAGTTGGCTGAAATGAACTCATAACGGGAAATAGAATCTTTTTGAAATGTTAAATGTCCAAGTAATGAGCTAAAATATGAAAAGTGGCAAACTAAATAAAAGATACCTAAAGATGAATATAAAGAAATTCATTAATGGCTAAAAGACATCATTAATACCTTTCTAACACCTATTCAATTTCTAAAATTTGAAAATATGGAAGAAAGTTATGAACTAAGAGGCAAAAAGGATAATCTAAACTTCAATCAATAATTTTAGGAACTTTCAGCAAAATATGAAAAAATTACTTATATCATTATGAATTAATTGAAATTGGATTTTTGACACCTATAAGAAGTTAAAAATTTGATTAAAAAATACTCGAATGAAGACTAACAAATATCATCATAACAATATATTCAATGAATTTATTTTTTGAAAGTGATGTTGTCAAACTTAAACTTCCAACAAAATATGCAAAATTTGTATTATATTCAAATTGATTAATATAACACATACTCAAAACAAAACTCTATTGATAATCCATATCATGTTCAATACCCCCATCCCCATCTATTTTGTTATTTTCCCTCAATTCTTTTCTTCCTCAATTTTTTAATCTCATATCTCCAATCATTGAATTAAGGACTTGGTGGTTCAAATTATGCCAAGAGGCCTCTACAATGACATCAAAATGTCCGTAAACAAAAATCCATTTTTTAAACAATTTGACATGCAAATGATAGGTAAATCTCTTCTATTATAAGATATCTCTCGACATATTTTACATATATTTTTTAAATATAGGTATACTAGTTTACATTGATTTAAAGTGTAATGTTGCACATTCTATCTAATAATTGCAATTTAAGAAATGAGTATGTCCGTTAGACTCTATTTACATTTTCATGGATCTAACGATAACACAAGGAATTTGTAAATCGCCTAAGTAGAAATTAAGAGCAACACCATATGTTCCCCACAACAATCACCATAAGAGGTATTAGTTGAGGTTTCAAAAGAAAATTGAAAGTAGTTATGAGACGAAGAAAGATATTGATGTGAAATCATTCATATTAGATATTGATACAAAATATAATTTAACATAATTACATATATATAGATTTAAGAAGACTTAAATACTAGTCTTAAATGTTAGTTATATTATTTAAAAATAAGTTGTCAAATTTTTCCAAATTAAAAATTAAAAATTCTTTTAAAAAAATATTGAAAAGTTACAATGATAGTGATTATTAATCTTATATAAATTTCATTATAGAATTAAAAAATTTAATTAATAAATAGTTTCTTGATCTTTTTGAAATGTCAAATGTCCAAGTAATGAGCTAAAATATGAAAAGTGGCAAACTAAATAAAAGATACCTAAAGACGAATATAAAGAAATTCATTAATGGCTAAAAGATATCATTAATACCTTTCTAACACCTATTCAATTTCTAAAATTTGAAAATATGGAAGAAAGTTATGAACTAAGAGGCCAAAAAGGATAATCTAAACTTCAATCAATAATTTTAGGAACTTTCAACAAAATATGAAAAAATAACTTATACCATTATGAAGTAATTTAAATTGGATTTTTTAAGTAATAAGAAGTCAAAAATTTGATTAAAAAATACTTGAATGAAGACTAACAAATATCATCATAAAAATATATTCAATGAATTTATTTTTTGAAATTGATGTTGTCAAACTTAAACTTCCAACAAAATATGCAAAATTTGTATTATATTCAAATTGATTAATATAACACATACTCAAAACAAAACTCTATTGATAATCCATATCATGTTCAATACCCCCATCTATTTTGTTATTTTCCCTCAATTCTTTTCTTCCTCAATTTTTTAATCTCATATCTCCAATCATTGAATTAAGAACTTGGTGGTTCTAATTATTGCAAGAGGCCTCTACAATGACACCAAAATGTTCGTAAACAAAAATTCATTTTTGAAACAATTTGACATGCAAATGATAGGTAAATGCATGAAATATGCCATGTTTCAGCTTTTATGGAGGTGTTATTTTATTTCTCTAAATAAAATTGAACCCTTGACACTTGTCTCCCGCTAGATTCACATCTTTTTACATGCACGATTTTAATGGATTTGTACTCTTGGCGCTTAGTATTTTAGATGAACATTTATTTTACAGATGAATCTCTTCTATTATAAGATATCTCTGGACATATTTTACATATATTTTTTAAATATAGGTATTCTAGTTTACATTGTTTTAATTTGCAATGCTGCACATTCTAACTAATAATTGCAATTCAAGAAATTTGATGTCCACAACAATCACCATAAGAGATAGTAGTTGAAGTTTCAAAAGAAAATTGAAAGTAGTTATGAGATGAAGAAAGATATTGATGTGAAAACATTTATATTAGATATTGATACAAAATCTAATTTAACAGAATTAAATATATATAGATTTAAGAAGACTTAAATACTAGTCTTAAGTGTTAGTTATATGATTTAAAAGTAAGTTGTACAATTTTTCCAAACTAAAAATAAAAAATGATTTTAAAAAATATTGAAAAGTTACAATGATAGTGATTATCAATCTTATATATATTTCATTATAGAATTAAAAAATTTAATTGATAAATAATTTCTTAAATGTTTTATAAATTGAAAATTTAAAAATCCTTCTTATAATTATAGATTAATAGAAAAACATAAACATATATATATATATATGAATACATATAGCTGCAAGTTTGTTCAAAACAATCTGAGACTGTCACAGAAAAGATTAAAAAAAAGCATAAACAGAGTATTAGCCACGCAGGGCATTATGTCCATCAAACGGAACTCTATATCAGATAATTAGCAGCCTGCACATATAAATAATTCTTTCAATCATTAAAACATTATAACTTTACTTCATTAATCATTTAATAAAATAGAAAATCTAGAGCAGATAAAATTTAAAAGATTTTTATTGCTGAAACAAAAAAAGGAAGAAAAATACCATTATCAATTTTAACACAGTAGTCCAATCAACAGCTACCAACTCTTTATCCCATTTCTTCACATCTTGAGGTGATATGCCTGAATCTGACTTTTTACATGTACGTGATATTTGCAATATTCGATAACCATGGCCAAAATATCACCCGAAACATTTGTGAGTGACATGGAAGGTTGAGAAGTAGAAGGTGTATCCCCTGCGAGTTGAATCAGATCTTTTATGGTTTGCGACTCCATGGCCACAACCTTATCTACTTCGAAATTTTGATTGTCGGAGCTCCTCAAAATCACCTTACCACCTTCCATTGACACTGAAACTGGAAACAAAATTCGAACTAAATTGAGAGGATAGCAAATCCAGTATAAATATAATCGAATACAATATAATGATCGGTCTAAGAAGATAAGGGTCGGTATTATATGAAGCAATATCTGATATGATATTTTTTATGGGTGGAAGTTTGTGTTATATATATGAAGAAAGTGAGGGTTTAATTAGGGTTTTCGTAGCCGACGCATACTTTCATGTGTGCCCGTTTGCGTGGACAAACTACTGCCCGTAAATCAAGTCCCTCAAACTTATAGTTAAGTGCTTATTTAATTTAATATATTTTAAATTCATGACCCTAATTTCAGAGAGAGAGAGAAAAAAAAAAAGAGAAGTGGAGAAAAATAAGGGGAGATAAAGAGAGGGAGAGATAAAGAGGAAGATAGAGGTAGAGATAGAGACATGGATGGGGGATAGGAAGGGGGCGAAGGATGGGTAGGTGTGGAGAGATTGAGATAGGGAACATAGGGAGAAACCTATATAGAGGAGGGAGATGGAGAGAGAAAAAAGTGGGAAGAGAAGGATAGAGAGAAGAAGAGCGGGAAAAGAGGGAGATAACACAATATAAAGAGGGGGAGAGGGAGAGATATACACAAAGAGTGATATAGAGAGATTGAGAAGGATGGGGAAATAGATTAGAGAGGTAGGTAGATAGAGGTAGTGAAAGAAATTGAGAGAGAATGGTAAGAGAGAAATAGAGAGATAGAGCGGGAAAGATGGGTTGAATAAGAGAGAGAGGTAGAGATAATTTGAGATATAAATATAGAGGGGAGAGATAGTGAGATAGAGACAAAGAGTGTAGGAGAGAGAGAGAGAGAGAGAGAGAGAGAGTATATGAGTGAGAGATATGGAGAGAGAGAAACAAATAGTGTTTATATGAGTGAGAGATATGGAGAGAGAGGGATGGAGATAAATATACAAAAGAAAGAGGAGATGTACATACATACCTATATAGAAAGAAAGTGATAGGGAGAGAGTGAGAGGTAGGGATATAAAGAGGGAGAGATGAGGATATAAAGGAGAGATAAATAACTTGGGAAAGATAAAGGGGGTGAGATAGATAAATATAGAGAGGGGGAGATGGAAAAAGAGTGAGAGGAAGAGGGAGAAGGAGAGATAGAGATAGAAAGAGGGAGATAATAAGAGAGAAATGGGAAGACCAATATAAATGAAGTGATCTATAGAGAGAGGTAGAGAGAGGTATATGTATATGCAAAGAGAGAGGGGGGGGAGGAAAAAGTGAGAGACAAAGGGGGTGATAGGGATAAGGATTAAAGAGAGAGTGGGAGAGAGGGGGAGATAGATAGAAATAGAGACGAGGAAGGAAAATAGGGTGTGTGTATGTCTGTCTTTGTGTGTGTGTGAAAGAGAGAGAGAGAGAGGGGGGGAGAGAGAGAGAGAGAGGGAGAGAGGCAGAGAAGAAGATTATGGAGATGGAAGGATGGAGGGGGAGAAAGAGAGAGATGGATTTAAATAATAATTATAAAAATTCTTATTGATAGTTTCATCTTTAACAATTATATATATTAGTGGCAGAGAAAAGTAATGTTGATCAATATGTTTGAGATAATTGAGTCTATATATGAAGGGAGACTCATATGCTCATAAGAAAGCCTCTAGTCTATTTATTGGTGAAACTAAAAAATTGCGCTATAAACTCAAAAAATCTTAAATCTAGGAATAACTAAGGTTTTGATTTTATTGATTTGTACATATGTCCTAAGTAGTTTAAATTAGTCACTTGGACAATACATAGAAATTGTATTCTAAACATATAATTTATTGTTCATACATTGTATTTATTATATATTATTATGTAATAGGTATTAAAATCTTAAAAATTAAAGATAAGATACTAAAAAATTCTAAATATATAATTAACTATTTATACATTATATTTTTCTATTTATCTATGTTATAATTTATAAATAAAATGAAATTAAACAACTATTTTATTTAAATTTATAATTTAATTTTATTATATATATTGCATTTATTTGTAATATTACTTTTTTGTATCGCAATAGACTATTCCACAATATTTTCTTAGTTATGTCTAAGTTATTTTACATTTTCTTGTGTACATGACATTGAATTAATGTAGACCACACATAAGGAAAAATTATTATTTTACATTTATATATAACTAAGTAGTAAGTCATGAAAAAATTATTAACATAATCTTATATGGATAATAAAAAAATTAAGTTGTAGAAAGTATTTATTTTACATTTATATATAATTAAGTAGTAAGACATGAAAAAATTATTAACATAATCATATATGGATAATAGAAAACTTAAGTTGTAGTCTATTTTATACATAATTGAGTGAGCAATAGAGATGTAGGCAACAACAACAACAAACCCATGCACAGGCCCCTCAGATGTTGAGTAATCATCCTTAACAAAGGTGTGTTGCCGCTTTCATTGGGAATCAATCAAAGATCTTTCTGCATCCAGGAAACACAAGAAAAAAAGAAAAATGTGTGCTGCGTGGATGCAAGACCGACCAAACTGCAAGATTAATTAGGGTACACCAAAGAGGTTTGGAAGGTTAATTAGGGTAAATTTTGATATATATTTTGCATAATTTGTGAAGTACATGAGGTCAATTCATAGATCTTTGACAAAAAAAAATTAACAACAAAGATCTCAATGGAGAAGTGATGGATTCAAATCAACTATGCATCCACTTATCGGGATCCAAATATGGTTGAAAGAAAACATTTGAATCATGAAGATAATAAGTTTCCATTACCAATAAGATCAGGGTATGTTTAGAATTTGGAGAGAGGGAGAGATGGGGATATAAAGAGGGATGAATAGATGAAGGGGAGTGAGAGGAGTAAGGAAATAGAGAAAAACATTATTATTATTATTTATTTTAATTAGGGAAAAACATTAAATTTGTAACTCTTTTTTATTTTTTATTTTTATTATAGATAAGGAATAGGGGATAAGGAGACTAGCTAAAAATATTGAATAAACAATAAAATATTTTTTAATAAATATAGATATCAAGGATAGGGTAATTGAAAAAATGTAAATGAATCTATTTATAATAAAATCTCCCTTAAGTGAAACTTAGGGAGTAATGCATACAAAAATCATGATGAGTCCTGACTACTATCTATGTTAGGTACCCATGTACTATGCATTCTCTCATAAGGTAGAGAAAGAAAGAGAAACCCTATGGAGAAAAATCCCCCCAAAAAATAGATTATATAATAGATGTTTCCTACTATATGAGAGAAAAGAGAGAATAAATAGCTCCCCATAAAATGATGGTCAAATGCTCCATGTGATGTCATACTAGAAAGAATATTTGAATGCTCTTTGTGCAGTGTCTCTGAATTCTGATGCAACATGTGATGTAGAATAAGAACAAAAGAAGTGATGTTCTAGTGTGAAGAATATTTGGATGCTCTCTATGACGCAACTCTAAACTCTATACAATAACTACCATAGTGAAGACTTAAGTCCCTAGTGATGTCTTCTAAAGTTGCAATGCTAGAAAACATGTATCAATATCTTCTTACAATGAATATCTTGATGTATTCTATAAAGTGTGTTAGGGTTTTATGATAGACAAGAGCAATAAACAATATTATATATAATGCAGAATAAGAAAGGTAAAATAAAAAAACACAATAACACAAAGATTTAATGTGCTTCACCCAACATGAGCTACATCCAATAGAGAAACAACCATCCACTTCTTTTTTATTATCCAATGAAGAGTAAATTACAATATATGTGATCTTTTACATTACACAACAACTCATTTATAAGTCTTTTTGGAAGTTTACAAAGGTCAACTTACATACCGAAACCCTAGCTAACTCCTTTATGAAATAATGGGCAATTTTTGGCTTCAAGGGTGTTGCACCCAAAACTCTCAACTAGGAGTGTTTCCCAAAGAAACAATCATCCACTTCTTTTCTATTGTTTAGTGAAGAAAAAATTATAATATATATATGTCTTCTTTTACATTACACAACCACTTATTTATAAGCCTTTTTTCAGGTTTACAAAGGTCAGCTTACATACCAAAACCTTAGCTAACTCCTTTATGAAATAATGGGAAATTTTTGGCTTCTGGGGTGCTGCCCCTGAAACCCTCGACTAGAAGCATTTCTCCTAGTACACCAACCAAGGGGATAGTCCCCACAGGCCACACAGGAGGGGCTCTACCCCCTACACTCCCCCATTAAATAAGGGAAAAACACGACAGACAAATTTACCAAAATTTAAGCCCAATAGAAAGATCATTTACCACATAGGTCAACAATCTCCCACTTAGAGATTGATCCTTGATGAACACCACTGCATTTGTAGCTCTAACTAGATTAATGCACCTATACTTGGCTTGTTTCTGATCCCCACTAGTATTTTTCTTGAATTCCAATAGAAACTAAGAAAGAACTTAGTTTCTCTTGAGATACTGCTTTGGTCAACATGTCTACAAGATTCTTGCTAATGTGTATCTTCTCCAACTTTAACTATTCATCCTATAACAAAGCATGTTAAATGGTACCTAAGATTTATATGTTTTATCATAGAGTGAAGGGTTGGGTTATTTCCAAGATGAATGGCACTCTAACTATCACTATATAACCTACTATTCTCTTGTTGCTTGACCAATTCCTCCATAAACTATACTAACCAAATAATTTCCTTACTAGCCTTTATTGCAGCAACATTTTATTCTTCCATAATGGAGAGATTAACAACCTTTTGCAACTATGAAATCCAACTAACTATTGCTACACCTACAATAAACACATACAATGTTGTGCTCCTCCTTCTATCAACATCTCCTACTAAATTTGAGTCAACACATCCTTGGAGAGTATAACTAGAACCACCAAAACATAATGATCATGTAGTAGTACCTCTCAAATACCCGAGAATCCACTTTAATTCATTCCAATTCTCTTTTATAGGATTGTTCATATACCTACTCACAACTCCCACTACATGTTCAATATCTATCCGTGTACACACCATGGCATACATTAAGTTGCCAACTGCTGAAGATTATGGAACCTTGGACATGTAGTCCATATCTTCTTATGTTATAGGAGACATCTCCTTAGTCAATTCAAAATAACCAAGCAAAGGTGTACTAACTAGTTTTGTATCCTGCATTTGAAATCTTTTCAACACCTTTTCTATGTAATCACTTTGAGACAATGTTAATGTGTGCCTTTTCCTATCTCTAGTTATTCTCATACTAAGGATTTTTTTTGCTACACCCAAATCCTTCATAGAGGATAACTTGGTTAATTTCTACTTAAGCTCATTTATATGATACGTATTTAATCTGGCAACAAGTGTATCATCAACATATAATAACCAAATGATATAGCTGTCATTATCCAATCTCTTGAAATAAACACAATGATCAAAATGACATCTTTTGTAACCTTGTTCATCCATAAGACTGTCAAATTTCAAATACCATTGTTGATGTGCTTTCTATAAGCCATACAAGCTTTTCTTTGACTTGCACACTAAGTCTAAGCCTTATATTTGACCTCATATCCCTATGTTTATTGCATATAAATAAATTCTTCCTCCAAATCTCCATGGAAGAAAGATGTCTTTACATGTAATTATTCAAGATGCAAGTCTTATAATGTAGCCAAAAGACTTAAAATAGGTCTAATTGGAGTCATCTTAGCAATAGGAGAAAATATTTCATCGAAATCAATACCTTTTTTATATGCAAAACCTTCTACCACAAGTCTCACTTTATTTATTAATGTTCTTTCTTTAGTGTATAAATCCATTTGTTTGGCAATGCTCTTTTACCTTCAAGAAATTCAACCAAGTCCCAAGTTTGGTTTTGTATCAAAGATTCTATTTCTTCTTTTATTCCATTCTCCCACTTCTTTCTGGTTTCAAATTGCATTGCTTTTGCATAACTTCTTGGTTCATCAGAATCAACCAGTAATATATAATATAATGAGGGAGAGTATAGTTCAAGGGGTCTACTTATCCTAGAGATCTTCTTGCAAGAGTTTGAGGTACCTATTGTTGTTATGGTTGATCAATATTTTATAGCACTAATGGTAGTATATTTTTTGGGATCTCATCAAGCACCATGTATTCTATGTTTTTCTTTTCATGTTTTCTTCTCTACAACTGATCATTATAGATGACCTTCTCACTGAATGTAACATTTCTACTCCTAATGATTTTGTGATTTTCATAGTCCCATAAATTATAACCAAAATCATTAACTCCATATCCAATAAAAGTACATTTCTTGGATTTTGCGTCAAGCTTTGCTCTATTTTCTATGTCAATATGGACAAATGCTTCACAACCAAATTTTTTTAAAAATGAATAGCTTACCTTTTTACCTGTCCTACCACCATCTAAGGGACTTGAAGGCCCATTGTATATTAAGTAAACAACAATATCAATAACATCTACCCAAAACTATAATGGCAATCTCGCATGCAATCTCATACTTCTTGTGCGCTCCATGATTGTTTTGTTCATCCTTTTAGACACACCATTTTCTTGTGGTGTTCTTGGAATTGTCTTCTATGATCTACAAATCCCATGATATGAATAATAACTATTAAACTCTTTGCTATAATATTCACCTCCATTATCTAATCTAAGACACTTCAAATTATTTCCTATTTCATTCTCAACCAAAGATTTCCATTTCTTAAAAGTATCAAATACATCAAATTTTCTGGGAATGAAATAATCTAAGTTTTTCTAGTTGAATCATTAATAAAAGTCACATAATAATAAGATCCACCAAGAGATGATATCTAAAGTAGCCCCCATACATATAAATGCACAAGCTCTATCTTTCACTCTTATTTTCCTTCCCAATCCTAAGAAATCTGACTCTCCTTTATTTTTTGTAAACACAATATTCATAGAAATACAAATCAACTTGTTTCAAACCTGGCAATAAATTTATATAATGGATAATCTTTATCTCCTTCTCACTCATGTGGCCAAGCTAGGAAAATAGAATAATTAGAATTATGAGTACATAAATACAATGTACCTACCTTTTTCCCATTTTTTATTATCAATGGGCCTTTAGTAACCTTCCACAAGTTGTCTATAAATGTGACTATATGCAACCTTCACTTCCTAGTTGTCCTACTAAAATCATAATTCTTCTCAAATTAGGAACATGTCTCACCTCTTTCAATAACCATTGATTCCCATTTCGTAATTTTATTTGTATGTTTCCTTTTTAAACAATTTTGCATGGTTAATCATCACCTAGATAAACCTGTTGAAAATAACCTTGAACATAATCTAGAAAATATTTCTTTTGGGGTGTGGGATGAAATGGAGCCCCTAAATCTAACACCCAAGAATCAATAATATTATCTAAAGAAAGAATCAAAGCATCTTGTAACACATCACCTCCTAAATTTGATTCCTTATTATTTTCTTGTTGTGCATTCCCTTGTTTTTCCTTCTAGGGCCAAGAATCTTTCTTAAAATGTCCTTTCTTCCCATAATGTCAAGATTCTAGCCTTGCTCTAGATTTGGATATGCCTTTCCTATATTTCTCATGTTTTTTTGGGCTCTTTCCTCTTTCCCTCTATCCATCCCTATTCTCAACACTCAAAGCATTAACTGACATCTCACTTGTGCTTTTCTATCTCATTTCCTCGTCAAGTATAACACCAACAACATCATCAAACTTTAAAGTATTTGAACCAGAGATAAAATTACTTACAACCATGACCAAGCTATTCCAGCTTTCTAGTAATGAGCACAAAATCAAGACATCCCTAACCTCATCATCAAAGGTTACTTTAATAGAACTTAGCTAACTAGTGACCATGTTAAACTCATTCAAATGATTAGCAACAAACCCACCTTCAAGCATCTTCATATTAAGTAAACATTTCATAAGAAATAACTTATTAGAAGTCAAGGGTTTCTCAGATAGTTTGTCTAATGCCAACATCAAACCCACCATTTTTTATTCTTTTTATGTATCAAAAGCCACCAACGATGCCAGATGTGCAACCATATTATTCCTAGTGCCTTCCTATTGAGAGATTCCCATTGTTCATATATCATAGTCATCAGCTTCTTTGCTACTCCAGCCAATTGTAAATAAAAATCCTTCTGATATAGATAATCTTCCATTTCAATCTTCCATCGCTGATAGTTTTGCTCAACCTCTAGCTTGCTTTCTTCTACCATTGCTTCCACTCAAATCTAAAAAACCCTACCAAATGATTAAATAACACATGACTCTTATACCAATTGTTAGGGTTTTAAGGTAGACCAAAGCAATAAATAATATTAAATATAATATAGAATAATAAAGGAAAAATAGAAAAATACAATAACATAGAGATTTAGCATGGTTCACCCAGTGTAGGCTACATCAACAGAGAAAAAAATGTCCACTTATTTTCTATTAACTAATGAGGAGAAATTACAGTCTATATGATTATTTTTACATTACAAAGCCACTTACTTATAATCCTTTTTGGTGGTTTAAAAAGGTTGTTTTACATACCAAAACCCTAGCCAACTCCTTTATGAAATAATGGGTAATTTATAGCTTTGGGGGTGCTTCCTCCAAAATCCCCGGCTAAGGATGTTTCCCCTAGCACCCCCACTGGTGGGACAGTCTCCCCAAACCCCACAAGAGGGGGTCTATGCCCCTTTCACTCCCCTTTTAAAATATTTAGGGGGATAATGCGGCTAACTAAGTTACCAAAATTTAAGCCCAATAGCATGATCAATCACCACATACCAACAAAGTATTACTAAATTTTGATGTAGTAGCAAGTCACAAGATCACAATTCATTTCATTAAATTAATTGTTTATCTCAAGATCATGTAGGTGTGTGTTTTCTCTCTTATATCAACTAATTATTTAAGGCTATTTGTTGTGCTCTACAACTTAGGCATAAGATTATCCTGAACTAAGAAACCATTCATTTCTATAGGGTGATGGGCTCTAGAATTAACACTATTTTACTTAGTTTTATTCTATCTTTCACAAGACATTTATATGTTTTTAAGACCTTATCCTAAACTTTTACAATACCTTTTAAGCTTAATATTCATGGATGTTATAAATGTTAATAATGTGGATGAATACTATTTTCTAAGATGCTAACTTGCAGTAGTAAGTTTGATTGTTGACTTGTAGCCAATGCAAACCACATGGTTACTTAAGAAATAAAGCTAATTACTAAGACATGTTGATTTTACATCCTTTGAGGAATAAAAATCAACAAAATCATCCACAACAATTGAAGATACACTTTTTTACAATAGTTGATGAGGAAGTAGAAAACCATGTGAAACCAATCACTCTTGTGTTCCCAATCACTAACTAGGAACATACCTTAATCTGTCCCAACTAAATTCTATGGCTTAGTCATAAAATAACTTGACAACATGTTATTTTAATTTTATGCCTTGTGTCGTATCTATGACTATACAACTGGTGCCAATTGACTTAAGTTTTTCCCAATGACCTTGAAGGATGATGCTTTAAAATGGTTTATGGAACTAGACAAAAATGCTATCTCTAGTTGGGACACAATGAAGGAAAATTTCCTATAGAAGTATTAGGATTATTAAAGATAACAAATCTCCACAATCCATGTAAATATCAATTTTATACTTCTGGATTGGAATGCATGTGAACAATTTTTGAATATCAACATTTTGGGTCACACTCATGATCCATCATTAGGATGAGAGAGAGAGATTGATGAGTTGAAAAATAGTGGATTGTATGCCAAGACTCACTTAAAGAGGAAGAAATGGAGGGGAGAGATAAAGGAAGGGGAACAAATACTTGAGGAGGTCAAAGATAAAGAAACAAAGAACAACAATCACCAACCAAATAATAACAAGATATCCAAAAAGACAAAAAAATTTAAGAAAAAATTTAATAAATTAAAAATAAATAAAAAGCATAAGATTATGAAAGCAAAGTAACTATTTCTAAACCTTAAAAAAAAAAAGCAGAGAAAATTCATAAATAATTAAAAAAACAAGAAAAAAAAACAACCCCATTATAAATTAATGAGAAGCATAAACCTATATGCTAAAAAAAGGCTTAATAAGGAGTGCAATAATTCAAAGCCATACATGCCACATGAAGCTAAAATATAAGAATATATGAAAGAAAAAAATGTGTGTGTGTGTGAGTGTGCGTCTGCGTGCACGTGTATGGATACACACACATATAATATTATACTACAACTTATATAAGAAAATGATAAATAAATCTAAAAGTTTATTGGAATAAATACATGAACCTAGATAAGTAAACCAAACAATGTGAGAAAAAGCAAAATAAGTAACCTATATGTAGTAAGTAATAATATAGATCAAATATTTCAAAAAAAAAAGTATTTATTACTAAATAGTGTAGTTAACATTTTGATCATAATAAATCATGAAGAAGAAGAATAAATTGTAATGAAATTTATTTGTTATGGAATAATGTCATTCAATAAAAAATAAAAGATGAAATAAATAATTCATAAACATGGTTAAAAATTATAGTTTCAATCGACATAGAAAATATTAGAATTCATTAGCTTATGCCATATTTCAATTATTGATCATGTATTTTCTATAATTGATATAATTTTAAAAAAATTGAAAATTGTTGGTTTTTTTGTTAAACAAATTGCTACCACTAGGTAGATACTTTATATTGATCAGATAAAGAGTACATATCTGCTACATATAGAAAAAAGCAAGGTCCTAATGACCTCTATGACCTCCTATGATCTCTCAATCTACTCAGGAGGGAACATGCTCACATTTGCAACCATTATATGTTCATAAGTTTTCAAGTTACAGTCACTCAAGACCATTATAGTGTCATATTTGCCATTGTTCATGAGTAGCTCTTTGATGCTGAAGGTGTCTGCCACCAGACCTTTGAAGGCTTTGGTGTTCAATTCCTTTAGAGTCACCACTATAGGTTTTCTTAGCTAGGGAACAACCATCTGATGGATCGATCCATGGCCTCATGGTCCCCCATCATCCTAGCAATGTTGTATATGAATCGTTCTAATAGATCGACATTGTGGTTATGGGAGTCAAGTAAAATATTCTCCTCGATGATCTTCCAAACCACTCTCTCCTCCATGTCTCCTTCCATCACAAACAACTCATTTAAGTTTTCTTCGACTGGGCCTTGCTCGCAACTGCACTTGCATCCCGAGATTAAATTAAACTCAAAAGATCCCACCATGGTTGTCACATTGACCCACCACAATTGGTTGGATCCATCCTCTACTTTGGGCCAAATTTATAGAGAATGATTTGATCACCATTCTTCCTTCTATTGTTTCCCTCGTTAGGGGCATTGCCAGAGAAGATATGCACTTTCTTTCATCTCTGCCTCATGATTTAGAAAGCCCAAAAAAGATGTGACCCCTCTCCCTTATCCTTTCAGATCATAACTCTACTTAAATATGTTCTGAACATGAGGATTGTAGACTATGATTAATTCTTCAGTCTGATCGATTTCATAGTTAGACAAGAAATTGATCTCTGTGTTCGCCTCTCTATATATGTGTCTTATTGTGTACTCAAAATGCTTCAGAATCTCACATACGTTGTAAATCCACATTCTCTATTTTCAACTCGACATTATCCCGGTTATTATCGCATGAACAGCATTCATATTCAATGGTCCTTTTTTCCCTACTCAGTGCCAATCCTACCATTACGGCGATGAATAAATTGTGTTCTTGTTCATACCTGAAAAATGTTGATTTTGACTTACGTTGGGATTACCCAAGATCAGGATGCAAAATGTAATCTTCCACAAGTGAAGCCATATCAACACAAATGGCAATATCTATCATATACAATGATAGTGTGTGATGTACATAGTAACCCTGCTTATATATAGGCAAGTTTGATGAGGCAACAAGATAGTAGATAATAACTAAATACCCTTCTAAATATAGTACAAATGTAACTAGCTTACTTTCAAGTATGTTAGCGAGTGGCAAGTATGTTTACTATATGAGAACACGTATAAACCACGGAAAGTGTAACAAATCTCTAAAAGTACAATAGGTAAACTTAACTAAATGTGAATAGGTCACCCTAGAAAGTGATAATGATTGACTAGATATGGAATGAATCTATTTATAATAACACCTTCTTTGAGTTCAGGCTAGGTAATAATGCATACAATTTAAATGATGACTAGTCCTGACTATTATCCATGTTAGGTACCCATGTACAATACATTCTCTCATAAGGTAGAGAAAGAAAGAAAAATCATACAAGAAACAATTTCCTCCAAAAAATAAATGATATAATAGATGTTCCCTACCATAGGAGAGAAAGAGAGGATAAATAGCTCCCCATAATATGATGCTTAAATGATCCATGTGATTTTCCATTGGAAATAATATTCGAATTCTCTCTCTAAACTATTTCTGAATGTTGATGCAATATGTGATGTAGAATAATAACAAAAGAAGTGATATTCTAGTGCAAAGAATCATTTGATGCTCTCTATGACACATGTCTAAACTTTGTGTAAGAACTAATATAGAGAAGATTGATGTCCTTAACTTGATGTTTTCTAAATTTGCAATACTAGAAAACAAGTATCAATATCTTCTTAGAATGAATATCTAGATGCATTCTCTGAGGTCTCTCTAAATTTTGATGTAGCAACAAGTCACAACTTCACAATGCATGCCATTACACTAGTTGTTCATATCCAAATGATCTAGGTGTGTGTTCACTCTCTTATATTAATTAACTAATTAAGGTTATTTGTTTTATTCTTTGACTTAGAGATAAGATCATCCTAAACTAAGAAACCATTCATTGCTATAGGATGATGGACTCTAGAATTGACACTCTTTAACTTATTTTTATTTTATCTTTCATAAGACACTTTATATATTTTTAAGAACTTATCCTCTAAAGGCCCCAAGTCCTCCCTGAACTGTGCAATTATAATTTTGTTTTGTTTTGTTTTTTTTTCTGAATTTTTTTTTTTTGCTATAACAATAAATGCATAGGAAACACACTCAAAGTTGAAAACTAATAATCTCAAAATGAATGCATTTGAGAATAGTGTTTACAATGCTTATACACCGAGTTAACCAAATCTTATGGTTCTACTAGATTTTTGAATCAAAAAGCTAATACAATGAGGAAATATGAACCTGAAATAAAGCAACAGTAGTCATGAACTTGTTCGATTTCCCTTGATAGGCTTCCCTTGGGCCTTCTTAATGCAGCATTGGCCTCCTCAACCTCACACGAACCCCTTTGAATATTTTCAATTTTTTTGAATGCCTTCTCACACAAAATCGCCCAAGACCTAATATGTACAGCTCAAGAGAATGTTACTACTTGTCAAGTTGCCATTAGTTTTTATATTCAAAGTCATACTATATGTTCTAGTCGGTTAGCACTACCGAATAATGCAGTCGGTATAAATAGAGAAGTCGGTATGCATAGTCTAGTCGGTTACAGAAGAAAGCAGTCACAGAACACAGTGTACATTGAAGCTGTCTACCGAGTATCTTTTTATGGCTACCGAGCAGAAAAGTTAACACACCGAGTTGATATTCACCAAGTGAAACATGTTACCAGATACATTGAACCAGGACATGCATATGAAAACGTGTTACAAGAATCAAGGCACATCTAACCGTTATTACATTGGAAATTGCACTAGAAGATTGTGTATGATTACAAGGTCAATCTAACCAATGAAATATTTTGTTTAGTTATTCATTCGAGGAATCTTGTTTGTAAGATCGAAGCAATGAATTGGATCACCATTTTAAGAGATCTATTTATACAGCATGAATTAAGAGCAAGGTGTGTGCATATATGTATGAAGGAAGATTGTTACAGAGACACAGAGGTCACCAAGAAGGTTTTCAGAGAACAGTCGAAGAACAGAGTAAACAGAAGGGTTTACTGAGTTACTATATGGGTTATCGAGGTATGCTATAAGCAAGGTAATCTTATTCTGAGCACATAGAATCTGCTATAACATTTTAGATGTAAAGCTCCAGATGTTTGTAATGATTTTATTGTAATATTGTGAAGTTGAAAAAGAAACCTTTAACACGGTAAAAGACTCTAACCAGGTGCAGCATTCAGAATAATGTTTTGAAATCCTTTAGCAAGGTAGATCTAATAGATCTTGTTACTCCTAATAGGGTAAGCTATCATAAATAGCTAAACATGTAGCTCTAACTAAGCAATCTTTATTATTGCAGTAGTGAAGTTGTCGGTGCCATCCCCACCACAGTTTTTCTCTCTAACCAAGAGTTTCTGCATAACCAAAATATATGTGTTATGGAGTGAATCATGTATGAATGTTATCTGTTTGTTTTAACTTTATTTTATGTTACTGCACTATTCTGTTTATGCATAATAGTAAGGTTATTATTAAAGAAAAGTTTTGGAGTATTGATTCACCCCTCCCCTCTCAGTACATTAGCTTTCCATATTGGGCCTAACAATTGGTATCAGAGCTTGAAACTTGGAAAAGGGTTTAACTACCTAAAGAGAAAGATCTTATCAATGGAAGGCTATAAACAATCTTAGAGGATTGTGTATCTGCAAGAAGAGATGGATCATGCAAATCAAGTGATTGCAGACATGCAAAGGCAAATGCAAAAATCTCTGAAAGTAAGAAGAAGATTATCTGATGACTTGCAGGATTCTCAAGAGTTAGTGGAACAAATTGAGACATCATCTGAAAATAGTATATCTGAAGAGACTGAAGAAATGATTGGAGTATTGAAAGAAAAGAACAAAGCATTGGCTAATCAACTAAGAGCAATGAAAAGAGAACATGAACATTTCAGTACACAGATGACTAAAAATCTAGATGTATTGAGGACAGCTGAGGATAAAGCAAGAGAGAAACAAAGAGAGAAACAACAACTTGAAGTCTTAGTATCTGATAAGAATGATGAAATCATAAGGTTAACTGGGATTCAACAAAATATGACAGATCAACTAGGTTATGCACATCATGAAGCAATTCTGAAGAATGATGAGAATCAAGCATTGAAACTTGAAGTATCAAGATTGATCAATGGACTTGAAACAGAGAAGAAATCAAAAGAAACATTGAAGAAGAGTTATGATGCATCAAAGATGTTGGATGAGCAACTGAATACAAGAAGACCCAACAAAGATGCAGGACTTGGTTACAAAGGAAAAGACTCTACCGAGAAAGGAATTCATACTACTAAGAGAGGAGAATCATCAAAGCAAGCTGGAAATGGGAATAACATCAAAAGGAAGAAGCCTATTTGCTACTACTGTGGAAATCAAGGTCATACTGCCAACATATGCCAGATTAGAAAAGGTAAGCAACCGAATATCTCTAGGTCAAATGAGTATTGTTACAATTGCAATAAATATGGTCACACATCTAATCAATGTAGGACAAAGTCTGTTAACAACTATGAGAAGGAAAAATTCAAAGGGTTTTGTAGAAATTGCAATAGATATGGACATAGTACCGAGAAGTGTTGGTCTAAGCAAAAGAATCACATGCGGTGTGCACACCGAGCAAATAGTAGAGGTTACCGAACTCACACAAATCCTTACTGACAATATGCAGCAGTACCATGGGATTACAATACAAGGATATGGTGCGAATGTTGTGGAAGATATGGGCATATTAGTGCCAAATGTTTTATAAGGTTTGGAATGAACAACCCAAGATCATGGAGAAATCTTGGTATGGCATGTTTTCATTTTCACAAAGCTGGACATTTAGCTGGAGATTATAGAGATCAACCGAGAAGAGACACTGAAGAGATAAAAGAAAAATTTAAGATGACTTGGAAAAAGAAGGAAATCATGTCAGATGAAGAAAGCACCTTACCTACCGAGTTAGGTGCACCTATTCCAAATTAATCAGAAAAGGTATGAAGGGACTGCATTTTCTAAAAGTTAAATCATAACAGTTCCTATTCTATTATGTACAAAATTCAAAATCTGCATAGTTAAGATGCATTAGTAAGTTTGAAATCCTATCAAAAGCACTTTACAGGAAACATGTCAAGTTGGTGGATATAGGAATCCTATCAAGTCGGTAAATGAAGAAAATTTGGTTACTCGGTTAAAACAAAAAGGAGTAAATCAGTTAAAGGTAAACCGAGTGCATTTAATGTTTTGACTGAACCCGCACGGAGCCTGATAAGGTATTTTCATGGTCATTCTCATTCACCAAGTTTTCAAGAAAGCAGAGTAGAGTGAATCAAGGCGATCAAACTTCATTCAGAGTGAATTTCAAGTTATTTACATCAAATCTCATCACACCGTTAAGTTGGTTTCCAATCTTGTCAAATTGCTACTGTCTACCAAGTGTGAAGCGTTAGTCATTTGTAAACTGTCAAACCCTAAGGATAGTTTGCTAAGTCTTTACCTGAAATCTACAATGGCACCCAAAATCCAAGATCCCGTAGTTGTCAAGAATGTGGAGAAGCCCTCACTGAAGTACTCTTTGACTCCTAAAGTCACCTCTGAACCGGATGACAAAACTGCATTCTCACTCATCCCTGATCGAGTCTTGTTAGTCGAAGATGTTAGATTATTCACCAAATGTCGTGTTGAAGAACTCGGTCATGTTGAGTTTAGTGACACATATGATGAACTTTGTACCGATGGCAAAATGGATAGCAAGTACGAGCATATCAAAATCAAGGGTTTAACTGAAGCCCTAGCATATCCCCGTGTGTTCAAACCCCAATGGGTTGAGTTTGTTTTAAGCAGAGTACATGATGATTTTATGTGGCTAGAGGAGCAACCATTCAAAATCACTAAGCAAATCATTCATGTGATCACCGGGTATCTTGTCTATGATCATGCACGAGCACAGAAAATGATATCACAGAAGGAGTTAATCAGTCTAACTAGAGTAGAATCTGATTACCAAGGACTGAAATTGAACAATGTCACTAATGCAGAACTTAAGTTTGCAATTAGAGTTATTGGTTACTGTTTCTTCCAATCAGCAAGGGAAAATAGTGTACCATGTGTAGCAGTTGACTTAGCCTACAAAATAGTGAAAAAGAGAATGAAAGTAGACTTAAATGTGAAGTGCTACTGAAGAACTTGTTTGAGAACCTGAACACAATAAGGAAGCCGAAGAAGAACAACTCGGCAAACACACTGAAGTTTGGTTCACTTCTTGTATGCATGATTTTCTACTTTGAGAAGTTCTTTCCCTCAGTCGGTAAAGTAGTTTGGGAGCTACACCAACCTATCACCCATCAAATCAATGATTTATCAAGAAATTGGGAGATAATTTTAATGATATCATGGATGACTATTTCAGCAAATTTCAAGAGAAGATGCACAACAGGTACAGGATTCCACCACAGCAAGTAGAGAAATATAAGGATGATATATGTTTTGAGGTAGACACTGATTACTGTTATATGAATGTTGTTTTACCAAGGAATCAATCTTTGCCACCAATGGGTTATGAGATTGACTATGATATTACACAACAACAAATTGATGCCTATCTTTCACTGCCAAGGCATGCTACTGAACTGAGATATGGAACTTATGAAGAAGTTAAAGAAAAGGTGAAAATGAGCATTGTAGTACCTAAAGCAACAAGAAAGGCTACCAAGATGATAAAGGTTTTATCTGAGAAATTCAGAGAAGAATCCTCCTCTACACCTATCAAAGGAACTCTTGCCATTACTGAAGAGGAATCAGAAGCTCAAGAGGCAGCAATAACATTAAGTACCGAGTTGCCTAAGGGTAAAGTTTTGAAAAGAAAGAAACAGGACATTACAAAGGCCCTACCGATTCCACCAACAAAGAGACCCAACACTAGAGCATCAGCTACATCACTGAGTAAGAAACAAAAGAGTGTTACTATTCCCAAGGTAACCAAAACCTTCAAGAATTCTACTCGGAGACTCATTTTGGAAAAAGAGTCTAGTGATACAGAATCCGATGATGCAAACAAATTTCAGATTGTAAAAAGCAAGAAGGTAAATATTCATAGTGTTGAAAATTTTTGTGCCAATCTTAAAGAATATGGTGGATTTGCAAGATTTAGATATGTTAAGTATGAGACTATGAATAATGATGAGAAGCGACAAATTGAAGAAGTTGTCATCTGCACACTTCTAAAGTTTCAGCTAGCTCCATTAGAACTAGTAAAGTCACTTCCGAGTGAATTATACTTACATATTGATAACAGATGGAAATATGCAATGGACTCAGAGAAACAAATAAGAGAAAGAAGTCTAGTCCATCTATTTCCTGATATGTCTATAGCAGAAATAAAGGAGCATTTGACAACCTACAATTCTAAATTTCTTGTCAAACAAAGAGCCTTAAAATTGATGAATGGGCTATACATTGATGTAGAAAATGAGACAAAATCCAAATGGTTGGATATCTTCAAATGAAAGGATGTCGATGAACAATCTCAAATTGAAATTGTTGATGTCACAGAGCAAGATCCTGATGTCACCGAGCAAGGTCCTGATGCTACCAAGCAAGACCCAACTGACACTATTCAAATTGATGAAGATGTCATGGATGCAAAAGCACCGGAGCAGGAAATGATAGAAGGCACTACCTATGCAAAACTTGTATCTAATGAATTTGTCTTAGAACAAGTTCAGCCTTATCCACTGATCAAGCCACCTATCTCTACCGAAGCTCCTAAGGATATAGATCAAGGCACCAAAGGTCACAAGTCTGAAACAGTAGAAGATACAACTAAATATCAGAAGTCTCAAGCACCGTCAAGCATTGAAAATGTTATAGCTAAGACCCCTAGTACCAAGACACCCAAGGACACCACAATGGCTATAGGAACCGACCAAAGTGTTGCATCTACCAAGCAACCTACCGAGGGTCAACAAGCCTCACAAGCACTTGTCTTAGTACAACCGACCAAAGGTAAAGAGAAGAAGGTGAGAAAGCATAGTTTCAAGATTGATTTAATTAAACCGATAGTGTTGCCCAATGTGGATATCTCAAAATTAAAAGGGCAAGCACTTACTAATTTTGGTGAACTATGCAAAGCAAAGGCCGAACAAGAAAAATAGTTGGGCATTCAAAAGAAGAATAAAGTACTACAGAAGGTGAAGACACTACTAATAGATATGCTACCTTCAGCAACAGTGTCAACCAATGTAGCCATCCACATTCAACTGGATGAACTCCTTACTCAAATAGAAACATCTGGAGTTGATGCATCTGAATACTTAAGCAAGCTAAAAGATAAAGAGCTTACTGTAAAGATGATAGAAGAGGTACAAAAAGCTCTCGCTATAGTAAAAGTAAAGCTTGTCAAATTCATTGCTGAGTTGTCCCCTCAACTCAAGCATATTCTTTATTCATTTCAGAAACTTTGTATATTTTCCTTATTCATTAAAGATATCAAGAATAAAACTGATGCAATTGAGAAAGAGATCACCGATCTCTCCAATAAGTTGACCACCGAGCCTAATTTAGTTTAGAATTTTTATACCAAGCTTCAATAGCTCATGGCTCAATAGTTAGAACTCAGAAATGAAGAGCATAAGATCAGGATGGATATAATGACCCTGCAAACATTATTCCTTCCTCATCTCTCATCAGTTCAAGAGTAGATTAACCGAGCTACACGCCTATCAACTACACAAGAGGGAAGCACTCTTGATGGCTTAATATCACTATTGGCTGATATTCAAGCAAAAAATTCTTTAATGGAAAGTGTAAAGGATGCACTCTCAGTCACACTCACCGACGCTCGGAACAAGTATAAATCTATTTTTGATCAGTTACCACCCCCAGATGGAAATTAAGTTTTTGATGTTTGTCAAAAAAGGGGAGTAATACTACCTAGGATACTACATAAGGGGAGTAATATACTATATTTAGAGAGTGATACAACTTTGGTAATACAGTTTTGAGTATTGTATAGAGGGGAGTATACCGAGCAGAGTATGTAGAGCTAGTAGAGCACACAAGCACAAAACAAAATCGAGCATGCAAAATCTGAGTAATATATAGAATAATGATAAGGCGAGTATATCTGCATATACTATTTCATTGACTATTGTATATATTGTCAAGTGTAGTCATTTTGCAAAGTATATAGATTTTTGAGTTATGACTTTGAAAGTAGTTTTTGTCAAACATCTCAACTAATGTCAAAAGGGGAGATTGTTACTACTTATCAAGTTGTCATTAGTTTTTATATTCAAAGTCATACTATATGTTCTAGTCAGTTAGCAATACTGAATCATGCAGTTGGCATGCACAGTCTAGTTGGTTACAGAAGAAAGCAGTCACATAACACAGTGTACACTGAAGTCGTCTATTGAGTATCTTTTTATGGCTACCGAGCAATAAAGTTAACATACCGAGTTGATATTCACCGAGTGAAACGTGTTACAAGATAAATTGAACCTGGACATGCATATGAAAATGTGTTACAAGAATCGAGGCACATCTAATCATTATTACATTGGAAATTGCACTAGAAGATTGTGTATGATTACAAGGTCAATCTAACCAATGAAATATTTTGTTTAGTTATTCATTCGAGGAATCTTGTTTGTAAGATCGAAACAATGAATTGGATCATCATTTTAAGAGATCTACTTATATAGCATGAATTAAGAGCAAGGTGTGTGCATATATGTATGAAGGAAGATTGTTGCAGAGACACAGAGGTCACCGAGAAGGTTTTCAGAGAATAGTCGAAGAACAGAGTAAACAGAAGGGTTTACCGAGTTACTATATGGGTTACCGAGGTATGCTATAAGCAAGGTAATCTTATTCTAAGCACATAGAATCTGCTATAACATTTCAGATGTAAATTTACAGATGTTTGTAATGATTTTATTGTAATATTGTGAAGTTGAAAAAGAAACCTTTAATAGGGTAAAAGACTCTAACCAAGTATATAAATTGTAAAGCCTCTAACCAAGTGCAACATTCAGAATAATGTTGTGAAATCCTTTAGCAAGGTAGATCTAATAGATCTTGTTACTCCTAACAGGGTAAGCTATCAGAAATAGCTAAACATGTAGCTCTAACTGAGCAATCTTTATTATTGTAGTAGTGAAGTTGTGGGTGCCATCCCCACCGCAGTTTTTCTCTCTAACCAAGAGTTTCTGCGTAACCAAAATATATGTGTTATGGAGTAAATCATGTATGAATGTTATCTGTTTGTTTTAACTTTATTTTATGTTACTGCACTATTCTATTTATGCATAACAGTAAGGTTATTATTAAAGAAAAGTTTTGGAGTACCGATTCACCCCTCCCCTCTTAGTACATTAACTTTCCATATTGGGCCTAATAGAGAAGGTACTGTTGGAAGTGGCAGCAGTTGTACAGATGGGATAGGTTGCCAATAATGTGCAAAATGGAGCTCTTCTTCAAATCTCCCCAATCTTCTCATAAACTTCATTCAATCTACCTGAAACTTAGATGAATTCTTGCAAATTTAGCTCAAATAGTGCTCAATAGAACCCCTGTGTGAGGTTCTCTGGATGTCAATTTCAATGGATATCTCACCACCTCAATATGGCTGCAAACTAAAGATTTTATTGTTCTCTAATGGCTGGCTGAAGATAGAAACCCTTGGATCCTTCTTGTAGAGAAATTTCATGTATTGGATGCACAAAACAAAATGGTTTGATTACCAAGGCAAAAAGTATTTATATTCACAAGGAGGGTCGATTTTCATCAAAAGGCACATTAAATGCTTATTAAAAAGTTACAACATTTCACTTTAACATTTATTATTTCTTCACCTTGAAATAGGTGCCAATAATTAATTAATATTTGCTCCCCCTTTTCATGATGGCTAGACCCTAAAGTTATAACTTATTAATATCCCTTTTTAATATTTAATATCATTTAGGACAATTAAACATTAATAACTCCTTTAATTCTCACTATTTTCTAATCTCATCTAAACCAGAGGGTCAATAACTGCATCCATTGTGCATCTCACTACCTTACCAAATATAGTAAGGGTCCCTCTCAAGCATCCCCATACTTACAATAAATAGTAAGTATAGCAAATAGAGCCCTGGAAACACCAAACGAAAACCAGACCTAGAAACCACTGAACTCTAGAGATGATGTAAGCCTCAAAAGACCCTCTATCCATACTCATTAGCCTACTAGGGTTAGAATGACAGGCTACTCTCACTGAATAACTGATGTCTAACTCGGAGGGGAAATCACAGTCTATCCTCCCTAAAATTTGCTTGTCCCTAAGCAATCTTAGCTCTGGATGTTGCAAGATATCCTCACTCTCCCAAGAGGCATCCTTTATTGGAATCCAAGAACACTGAGAGGGGGGGTAAATCAATTTTCTACCACAATGATCAATTTTAACCTTATTAAAACATGCATTCACCAACCGATATACCAGTACATATAATATTGAAAGAAGTAAAGCAACCAATAAGCCAATCACACAAATGAATACCATAACACAGAGAATTATATGTGGAAAAACTCAAAGTGGAAAACCCACGGTGGGATTTGTGACCCACGATATCAATCCATTGGCCATATGAAGAGATATTACAAAATATAGGGGCCTGCACTTGCAAGAAGGCTTATAGCCTAGAGCACGTTGCTCAATCACAAAAGGAGTCTCACTAACTACATACAAATCCAGACCACAATCTGAAGAAATGATTGAACTATAGTGATAGCATCTTTTATGCCTGAATACAGTTCTGGTTAAGCTCTGTTTGTTTCAGTCTGAAACCCTAAACACTTACCAGAATACCCTCTTATATAAATATCCTCACATACATGATCTCTCTCATATATTTTGCATATCCTTCACATCTCATACCCTATTCATATCATATTACAAAATGATCTAATCAACTGAACTATATACCCTTACAAACTTTCATTACTTATGTCGACTTACAAAGATAAGTAAAATATGAATATACAAGTCGGCTAAATAACATAAATACATGAATATCAAAATCAAATACCAATGTCATATCTCCCAAATGATGTTGGTCTCCAATACCGATAACCTGAATGTGAACCATGTTGGCTTGCAATGCCGGTAACCAAAGAATTCCTTCCAATTAGTGAAGATACCTGTCGGTGCTAGTGTTGGTGCTAGTGAAGTGTCTGTCGGTACAATACTAAACCAAAATATGAAGTCAGAACATGTTTCCATCAATGACAAAATATTGAAACCAATCAAATGAGTGTCAATTGCCAACAATCTCCCCATTTGGCATTGATGACAACACTCATGAATAATGATCATGGTTTCCATCTACTAGTTTCATCCTGAGACTGCTCCTCCTAAGCTGAATATCCAACTGATATCATAATCAATACAAAATACTCCATACCTCCATATCTCTGAAATATTTTTCACCTATACCTCCCCCTTTGACATCAATGCCAAAAAATACCAAAAACCGGGACAAAAAATGAAAGATTGTACAAGGAATGTCCTAAAATACCTTACCGGAGCTGAATATATTTGAAAAAATTTCTTCAAAATCTCTAGATATGTATCCCAACCAGATTTGAAAGTGTCGGAAATAGATACAATTCCATTTAGCATATGGGCATATGACTCTTTCTCATTAAGTTATGTCGGTGTGGGCTTACCAACCATATAAATACACTCCTTATGTACACTTAATAAATCCAACCGGGGACTCACCAATCCTTTAAGACTACTGGCTCTCCTTATAATTTTATCTTTTCCCCTCTCAAGAGCTAAAACTTGGGCTTCCAAAACCAAAATGTGATCATCTATAGATGTAGTTAAAGAATTTGATCCATCAAAAGAATTGACTACACCTACAATCTTCTTTTGAATATCCTTGATCCCTTTATCTGTCTCTATTGTAAGTAAACCTGTGTTACAACATACTCTGTAAATATTAGTACACTACCTCAAAGCATTATCAATAAATTTCAGCTTATCATTGATCTCCTTCCTCTCTGACTCAATTATCTGATGAAAAGTTACTCTCTTAGCCTGTGTAAACCTCTCTAGTTCCTATTAGTTTGATATCTGCTATAAAGATTGAAAGTCCTTAGAAATGTGCTCTGTGATTATCTTAAGATTGTCAGATGGACTTGCTTCTTTGTCAAATTTTCACTTCGGGACAAGTCTATGCAAAAAAATGATAGACTGATCAATAAATCCTTTGTCCATAGATCCTTCCTTTATTTTCTGTACAACCATCATCATGAGCTCAGTAGAACTCATCTTCATTATGCTTTTATTCTCAACCTACGAGGTTTCAATTGACGACAATGATGGGCTCACTATCGGTTCCCTATCAGATTCATCTCCCTTCTCCTCTAATGGTTTAACTTTTATAACTTCCTCTCTTGCACTGGTGGCTTCACCACTTGGTACAATATCAACATTAGCTTGCCAAATTGTAATCATTTATGGATTATGAATATTACTTGGCGATTGCCATTTCTTGCTCGTCTGTAACCTTTATTCTCTTCATTGTCTAATGTCAAGGTTGAGACTAGTTGTTTAGGCCATGGATCTTTATAATGGCATTGCATAACATGCCCCTTTTTCTAAGGCATGTAAATTCTATGCATCTTTTAAATTCCTTTGTATAGTCTTCAACAATTCTACATAATCCAACAAGGGGTCTATGGAAAGGAGCTGACGAGTAGAAAGCAAGCATGGTTCATCTTTAGAAGTGTAGTATGTTCTATTGGTCCTCTAAAAGTGGGTACAAGGGTTCCAACTAGAGATTGTTGGCTTGATGATGATGTTTTGATGTAATGGGTTGATTGATGACTTGTTAATGTTGTCATTGATGGCAAATATGTTTTGAGAGACATCTAAGTCTTTTAGGCCAACCGGTAAAGCATAACCGGTAGAGGAGACAGTTTATTTGTGAATTGACAATTAGGACTTTAACCAGTAAATAGGAACAGAGTTGTATTCAAGCAACCAGTATGAGAGATAAACTAAGAGTTAAGTGATGTCGTTCTTCAAGAATGATGGAGACAAGTACATGCAAGTATATTCAACACCGCATTGGCAGATTCAACAAGACGATTAATTTTTGATATGTAGAGTAGTCAATCATGAAGGACAGTTAACTGGTAGAGTAGAATGACTTAAATCAGTTAAACTAGTAATGATTATGTCTTATTTTTAATTTTTTATGTTGGTGGTCGACATAAGTAAAGTGTGAAGTGTAAGATTGTCCAGATTCATTGAACCTAGGAAATTGTTCCAAGGTTATTAGCCTACTAAGTTAATGTCTCTAAAAAGTGTGATGAGTTATGAGTTGATGTATGAGATCAAAAGTGAATATTAAGAGTTTGATTGTGCGGTGAATTGTAAAGGACTATATTGATGTGTTATTGAGTGAAATTGAAGTGGATCTTATCAGGCACAAAGGTGCTACAAGCAGATCAAATAAGTGTTATTTTCCTAATAGTTTGCAACAGTCAAATCCCCTAACCAGGTAGGTCCTAATAGGTTTGAAATTGTAAATCTTCTAATAGGGTAGCTCATTAACTTGAGTTTAAATCCTCTAGCGAGGTTGCTCCTAACAGGGCAAAGCTTTTAACAGGGCTGAGATTGAAATCCCTTCACCGAGTGACTCCTAACAGAGTCCGCTCCTAACCGGGCATGTTTGTAAGACTTTAACCGATCAAAGATTTCTATTCTTTAGATATTGAGTCTTGTGGGTATTAATTCCCACTGTGGTTTTTCCCTTTTGGGTTTCCACGTATAAATATTTGTGTTATGTGGAGCATGATATATTGGATGTTAGATTATGTGGTGATATTTCTTTTATGTTTATTAAGCTTTAAGTTATTTAAAGTGATGATCATATTTGTGTTGTTATTTTTGCTTGCATTTATTCACCCACCCCCTTCCTCAATGCCTTATAAGTTTATCAATTAATATCAGAGGCAAATTCCCTTAAGGCTTAACCTATCAAGAAGGATCCCTAAGGATAACATGGGGGAAGGAATGAGTTATAGAGAGTTGTCCAACCGACTTGCAGAATCAGAAGAAGCCCTACGTAAATTGAGGTTTAAGTATAAAGCTTCACTTGCTAAGAGAAGAGAGTTAGCAGAACAACTGATGGAGTTTGTTGAAAGCAGTTCTTCTGATGAAGCAAACATGGATGCATTGGTTAATGAGGTAGAAAAGATGAATGATGACAAGGCAAATCTAAGGAGAGAGTTGGAAGCCCTAACCATCAGAATGAGTCAAGAGCTTGAAGCAAGGAGGACAACAGAAGAAAAGATTAGAGAAAAAGAACATGAGATATTTAAATTGAACTAGGAGGTTGGAACTCTGTATGCTCATCTTCATGAGGAACAAGAAGAAAATGAAGAAATAAAGGTTGATCTAGACATGACAATATCTCTAAGAGAAAGTTTGATGAAAAAGAATGAAGATCTTACAAAGGAACTTGCTGATGCTAATGAAACACTCGCAAAGTTTTAAAAAACTTCTACTATGCTTGATGAATAGATTCAATCACAAAGGATGAAAGGTGAGACACGAGGCTTGGGTTATACTACATTTGAGAAAGGTGGAACTTCCGATAAAAAGGACAACATTGAAGAAGGTAAAACTGCACCTAAGATCCAGAAATCCACTGGTAAGAAACCCTACAAACCAGTATGCTTTAATTGTCATAAGCCAGGACATACTACTAATGTTTGTAAATCTAATTTTGTTAATGGTTATAGACCTAGTTCCTATAAAGGTTACAAACCTAGAACCTTTAATGGATATTGCTACACTTGCAACATGTATGGGCATAGAGCTATTGAATTAAGGTATGGAGAAAATAATCTGACACCCCACATGAATCAGAGGTTTGGTGGAGATTGGCAAACAACTTTTAATGACCTGAGAAATACAAAATGGAGGAGACCCTATGCCAAATGATCTATTCCCTATGAGATGAAAAAGAGAATGAATGTGATTTGCACACTCTATCATAACTATGGTCATGTAGCTGTGAATTGCAGAAGGATGGGTAGAGGCAATGTTGGACCTTGGAGAGCATCTGGTATGGCTTGTTTTCATTGTCACCAATTGGGACGCCTTGCAATTTTTTATAGAGCTAAAATGAATCGACCGATAAACCAATCTACTGACCAGAAAGGGAAGAAGAAAGTTGATGTGGAAGTGACCAGAGAAGAGATGAACAAGATCTGGAAAAATAAGAGTGATGAAAAACCATCGGAAGATCCTAATTCTTCACCTAGTGTGGAGAACTCATCATCGACAAACTAAGTTGTTAAAAGGCTTTGGGAGAGCTTAATAACAGATCTATTATCAAAATCCCTGAAGGATTACATAGCTATAAGTTGAATCTTCATATCTTGATGCATTATGATATTATGAAGTTATTTTTTTGATCCAACTGGTAGGTTTGATGTGATATAAGAACCAGTAGCATATTGAATGGTGTTTTAGGGTTTATATGTCTATACAATTGGGAATAGCATTTAATGTGGTAGGCAAGGAGCAAATAAAGGGAATTTTTGAATATCATTTGTCACTTTGCATTCTTGAGAGCACTCAAAGAGATAAAAGAGAAGAGAAGAGCTTGTGTGTACAACATTTGATTAGATTGACATAAGATTTGGAGTGATCTACGATCTGTAATTGGTGAAAGTGCATTCTCAGTGTTCAAACCCTAGTTGTGGAAGCGTTCAAAGGTATTATCTGAAAAATCCTGTTATCTATTTCTAAGTCTGAATATTTGAAGATGGATACACCACATTTGGTAGATGTTACAGTCAAGCCTCCTCCAGAGTTTAAAAGGCATCCTTTTAAATCCATTGAAACTGATCCTATTGAAACCCTATCTGAAGTCCCATATGGAGTATTGCATGTAGAGAATATTAGATCATACATTCACTATAAGTTGGATGATATGGGAACATTTTCAATATTTGATCAATATAGGACAATGTGTGACAAGAATGGAGTTTTGAAAGAACAGTACAGGAGGATTACCGATAAAGGTTTTCACCATGCACTAAATTCCATTGATGATTTTGAAGATGATCATGTAAGATATGTTTTGATCCGTGTGCACGACCAGTTTATATGGCTTGATCGACCACATAAGATCACAAAGGAAGAAATACATGAAATAACCGGACTGTGTGACATTGGTGAAGTCTTGGTACTAAGATCAGTTCCAAAGGATGATGTTGCCAAGCTAACCAATTCATGATGGGATGGAAGGCTATGACTGTTAATGAGATTGATGACCCCACAGTAAAATTTTCTTTAATGGTCATAAATTATTGGGTATATCATTCTAGCAGGATGAACAACATCCTTGTTGCAGCCATCCATACTGCTTACCGAATGGTTAAAAAAAATGTTGATTATGATCTGTCTGAGGTACTAAGAAGTTAGCTAGTGCTCAACCTTAAAACCATCAAGAAAGACAAGAGACTAAAGTTTAAATATAGACAACTTATTATTGGATTGTTCTTCTATTTTTAGAATTTCTTTCCTAGTATAGGTGATGTGCAATGGTCTAAGGACACATCGACATTATTATAGATGAAGAACAACATTAGGATGTTAGGTAATGAGTTTGATAAGATTGTTTGGGGTTACTTTAAATATTTTCATAAAATAATGCATGCAAGACAGAGGATACCGACACAATTGTGAGTAAATATGAGGATACCATCTGTTTCTTGGTTGACACAGACATATGTCAGATGGAGGCAATTGATCCCAGGACAACTTGGGTGATTCCTATGTTATATGAAGTTGAGAAAGATCTTTTGCTTGCACATGAAGAAAAAATATTAGCACAACCGATAGAAACTACTGCTGAAAGGTTTGGAACCTATAAAGAAAAATCCTTACAAGTGTATTTTGAACTAAACAAACTGGTAATTGCTAGAAAGGTAAGAAAAGAAGTAGAACAATTTGCTGTGCAACAAGTATTTACCAAGGAGGCAATAGAAGAGGCTAGAGCTAAACATGAATCCAAACAGGTAGGAACCTCTAGTGTCCCAACCGGTACCAACACCGGCATAAAGCCAAGAAGTGGTGAAGTAAGGAAGGAGAAACCTATAGAGGTTAAGAAGGAAAAATCTGCTGAAGCAAAGAAGGAGAAGCCTTCCAAGATACAATTCAAGAGAAAAGGTAAGGTCATTGAGCCCCTTGCCCCGAAAGCATCGGTAACTACAGGCAAGAGGAAAAAGAAAAAAGCAAAGAAACCATCAACTGTTGATGGAGAAGACACCGAATCAGAAGGTGAAAAGAAAGCTTTGGGAGATAGTGGTAAGAGATCAAAGGTTGTTGGAACTTCCATTGTCAAAACTATAAATAAACTGGTAACTAAACTTACACCTTTTGAAAAGTTGTTAAGAAGTATTAAGGAATACGGTGTTCTTAAGGGACTGAATAAATTGTATGATAATCTTGGTGATGATGAACAAAGAGAGGTAGAGGATGCAATTGTATTTATGATGAATAAATATAGTAAATCCCTAATTGAATTACATTGACAAATTTCAAATTCTTTGTATAATAAGCTTGATGCTAAATGGTAGACAACCATAAAACAAGATACAGAATTTATTGAATTCATTCTTAAACACTTGCAACCTTAATCCACAAAGGAGGAGATCATAGATAAAATTCTTGCAAAGGCTAAATCATCTTTTAGATCCAAGAAAAGGTTGACAAGATTGTTAATTGGTGAGAGCCAATCAGTTCATTTGGAAATTGAACAGATATTGAAGAAGTTATTGGGTTTGATACCTGATGAGGAGGAAGAGAAACTGAAGAGAATAAAGGTAGAAGATCTCCCAAATGATATAAATATTGATGATCTTTCACCCAGTGAGATTGTTTTTGTAGACCAACTGGTAGATGATGAAGAAAAGATAGAACCGGTAAATATACAAACTAAGACAGTTGTAATTCCAGATGATGATACAGAAGTTAAAATAATCAATACTGAGGAGGAAAAGAAAAATTAAACTGAGGATGTATAGTATGAAGATGTTCGTATGACTGAACAACATGAACCGAGAAAAGGAGAAGAAAAGAAGAATAAGCAAGAGCCACCGGTAATCACTTAAACTGTTGATGCATAAACACCACCAGTGATGGAATCAGTAATGAATAGGGAGAAGGAAGAGGAGACGACAAAAGAGAAGAAAGAAGAGGAAGACTTGAAAATAATTTTTAATAGAACCTAAAGTGACACCCATGTCACTTACTTCCAAAAAGACATTTGATGATGATGAGGATGATGATGCACTAAGTATACAAGGACCCATTAATATGGATGCATTAAGTTCTACAAAATTAATGGAGATTTCATCTACCATGCAATCTAGAGCTAAAAAGAAAATAATGAAGGAGCAGCAAAAGGAAGCACAAACTATACAATGTGCACTAGAGATTATGTCTAGTTTGTTACCAGAAGCAGACACAAAGAGCCTTCCTACATCGATTGATAAGTTAGGACAATTAGTTACATCTGCTAGAGAGCAAATGAAAATTTTTGAAGATGCAACATTTTTTAATGTGGAAAAGGAATATAAGAAGAAAAGGGTAGAGAAGCTAATGAAAGATATAGATAAAAACAAAGTTGCTCTAACGGTTAATAAAGATCATAATAAAGATGCACTGTTAACTAGAGGTAAAATCCTATCCATTGTCGTAAATTTTTCATTATTTTGTGATGATATTATGAAAAGGAAATAGGAAGTTGAAAAGGAACTTGAAGTTCTAAGTGAATCATTTATCCCCCTAAATGATTCTGCTATAACTTTTGGAAGATTAGTAGTTGAACTTCAACATAAGCTCAAAGCCTATGAGAATGAACAGGTCAAAAGGACTAAGTCACTATAGGAACTCTAGACACTTTTGATTCCTAAGGTTGAAATCTTGCAGAGAGGTTACAAGGAGACTGAAGCTATTCTTGATGCACCTGAGATGAGTATAGTTGATGCCATGGAGGAGATGGCTTTCTAGATAAGAACACATGTTGAGATAACCAACACTCTTTTGGAAACTTGGCACAATGATTTGAAGCAGTTGAAGTCTCATTTTGGAGATGCATTTTCTAAAATGGAATTGTAAAAACATTTTAAACTTTTATATCTATATATGGTAATGTAAATTTTGATGTATATTGCATTTATCTTTCATGTATATACCTACCTTTGCCATTGTTTTCAAAGGGGGAGTAGTAGTATAGACAAAATTTTGTTGTAATTATAATGGAAAATAGTAGATAAGTCTTGTAAAATGTTGTAATTGCTAAGGGGGAGTATGTGTCATGATTTGAGTCAATTTTTGTATTGCACACTTGACAAAATTTTTCCTAAGTGTTGCCATCAATGCCAAAGGGGGAGATTGTTGGCTTGATGATGATGTTTTGATGTAATGGGTTGATTGATGACTTTTTTATGTTGTCATTGATGGAAACTATTTTTTGATAGTCATCTAAGTCTTGTAGGCCAACTGGTAAAGCATAACCGATAGAGGAGATAGCTTATCAATGAACCGGAAATTAGGACTTCAACTGGTAAGCAGGGTCATAGTTGTATTCAGGCAACCAATGTGAACGATAAATGAAGAGTTAAGTGATGTGGTTCTACATGAATGATGGAGACAATACATGCAAGTATATTCAACACCGCATTGGTAGATTCAACAAGATGATTAAGGTTTGATATATAGAGTAGTCAATCACAAAGGACAATTAACCGATAGAGTAGAATGACTTAAATCGGTTAAACCGGTAATGGTTATGTTTTATTTTTTATTTGTTATGTTGGTGGCCAACATAAGTAAAGTGTGAAGTGTAAGAGTGTCCAGATTCATTGAACCTAGGAAATTGTTCCAAGGTTATTAGCCGACTAATTTGATGTCTTTAAAAAGTATGATGACTTATGAGTTGATGTATCAGATCAGAAGTGGATAGTGAGAGTTTGATTGTGCGGTGAATTGTGAACGATTGTATTGATGTGTTATTGAGTGAAATTGAAGAGGATCTTATCAGGGACAAAGGTGCTACAAGCAGATGACAAAACTATTGTTTTCCTAACAATTTGCAGCAGTTGAATCCCCTAACCAAGTAGGTCCTGACAGGCCTGAAATTGTAAGTCCCCCAACAGGGTAGCTCATTAACTTGAGTCTAAATCCTCTAGCGAGGTTTCTCCTAACAGGGTAAAGCTTTTAACAGGGCTGAGATTGAAATCCCTTCAACAGGTGGCTCCTAATAGAGTCTACTCCTAACCGAGAATGTTTGTAAGACCTTAACCGGTCAAAGATTTCTATTATGCAAATAGTGAGTCTTATGGGATTCCTATCATGTTTTTTCCCTTTTGGGTTTCCACGTATAAATATTTGTGTTCTGTGGAGCATGATATATAGGATGTTAGCTTATGTGGTGATATTTCTTTTATATTTATTAAGCTTTAAGTTATTTAAAGTGGTGATTAGATTTGTGTTATTGTTTTTACCTACACTGATTCACCCCCGCACTCTCAGTGCCTTATAAGTTTATCAGAGATATACTTATTAAAAAAAAAAATTCTTTTTCCACTTCTTTTGTATTGTCCCAATCAAGTGTGTTCATATTTGGGGCATTTTGGAGCCATAAAAAATTATGGACATGTACAGATCTATGATGTTACCACTCATATCTATACTAGTAACCTTTAATAGTTTGCAATAGTTTCTCAATAACTTATTTACATAAGGCTATAAAACTATGATGTAAAAACAACAGTATAATGTATGGATTTTACACCACATTGTCAATGGGTTGCTTCCGTGAAAATGGTATTGGTCCACTATGAATAGAAGAAAAGAGTTTGTGAAGGTCAAGCCAATTTGTATTAGTTGAACTTAAAGTGAAGAACAATGTTGGGTTGCCCATTTGGTGTATCATGGTTGTTAGTGAGCAACTCTATATTTGTTCCAATATGAGTGTGTACCTCACAAGGATGGTCTATAGTGCATTAGTTGGTTTGCAAGTTGGCTATCAGGAACATCTTTTAGTTGTTGTTGGAGAGATTGCAAAGACTTTGAAACCTTATCTTCCACATTTTCTCTCATAAAAATTATTGCAATTTGTTTGCTACGATGTTACATCATTAGATTGTATAAAAGAATAGAGGAAGCACACATGTTTGTTAAATTGATTGTCATGGTATCTAATTAAGTGCAAAGCAAATTCATGCAGATGGATATGTGTGGTCCTAGTTTGAAGGGGTAGTGTTATTCTATTGGAAATAATGTTGGAAAAGTCATGCTAAATGACCCTTTAGTATTGTATTCATTAAAGGGTGAAAAGTAAATTTCAAGTCAAAGTTGAACACTTTGTTCTTTACCTTCAAAATGCAACATTTTTTTAGTGACATGTAACTCTTGTGGAGGGTTTGGAAACTTTTGGATAAAGGACAAGGAGTTTTAATCTATAATTTTATCATTATCAACATTGGTTGTGATTGGTGTTGGTAGATCTATTTCTTGAAAATCTTGTTCTATATTATGCAAGATATTTGATACATAATCACTTGAATTAGGGAGGAGTTAAAGAGAATGAACATAAATGATAATAGAACTATAGTATGGATCATATTGTGTCTTGTATTTGAGTGCATCTAAGACATAATATTTGTTGGCATAGTAGTCATAGTTTTTCTCTTCAATGTTGCTTCTATAGACAATAACAATCTTAAGTTCATGTAATCTTCATGGTAATAGCTAAGAAATGATTGAGATATATTTGGGAAAGTTGATAATGTGTCAGCTATATTTATACTGCCGGGTATGTGCAAGATCATGGTGGGTCAAACAGGCCCTTAAATGACAATGAAAATCAGAAAAAAAAAAAAAAGAGTGAGGCAACTTGACGTAAAAAATTGAATAAGTTACCAAGATTATCAAAAATATGTAAGAATAAAATATATAGAAAATTGAATGGGCATGTGCACAAAGATGGTGGTCAGAAAAGTGGACACCACCCCAAAAAAACTTGGAAAAATAGGCAGCGCATACGCGGTTTTAAAATTTAAAATTCCCGCATATGCGCTTAGGTTTGTTCTTCCCGAGCCTAGAAAAGGTAACGCATACACGCTAAGCTTAGGAAAATGAGCGCGTACGCGCTACGCCTAGGAAAATTAGCATGTACGTGCTGCTTATAGGAAAATGAGCACATACACGCTAATAATCCTAGTAAAACCGCATACACGGTGCCTGATGAAAAAAGTTTTTTTTTAAAACTGGGTCCTCATTTACCCGAAAAGTGCATTTTTTAATTTCTTTTTTTCCCATTTTTTAAGCTAAACCATGAATGAGGTGCAAAATTTTTCCTCAGGCTATGGATCAAGGTTAGTTTTTGTCTTTTTTTGTCTTTCTTTCTGGTTTATGCAATTTGTTTTACATTTTGAGTTTAATTTCATTAATTTTGATTAGGTTTTTTCATTTTTTGTTTCAAAAACTAGATTCTTCTAATCCAAAACAAGAACAACCAAATGCACCTCCTGAAAACCCACAAGAACAACCAAATGCACCTCCTGAAAACACACAAGAACAACCCCCAATTCCTCCTTTTCATCGCACAGCCAAAACACAGGAAGAATTAATTAATCAGTTAGGGCAAAATAAATCCAAAATCAATAGACTGATTGTAAAATTGAAAACTTCTAAACTTGACCATCATAAATCCCTCGCCACTAGCCTAGAAACATTAGCTAGTGGTGCCATAGCTGTTTCCACTGAAATTACCAAATGGGGAAGCTTTAGGGATAGGTGTTGTCAATTCTATGCCAATGGGCTATCATACGATGGAGTTAAAAACAAAAATATTTCTAAACAACAAATATGTGCCCTTTTTGTTGACCCCAAAATTGGTCATTCATTACCTCCTAATGCAAAGAGGCTTCCCATTCATTGGTGTACCAATGTGCAGATGAAGAATCTTTTTTGGCAAAGGTGGTGGATGGTCTTTGACGATCCACCTTATAATAATTATGAGGTGCCATTATATTTTTTGAGAAAAATATATTGTGAGTTTGTGCTCAATGTGTGCCCAAATTATTTTGACATGAGAGAGTTTCATGGTAGAGGTGGTGGCTCTGCCCAAGATAGACCTGGAGCTCGTAGGCGATTAGCCACGGAGAGTTGCCACCCCCTAGCACCCAAACCCAAGGTGCATCAGGCTGTCCCATTAGAGCTAAAAGAGTCGATGGAGCTACAGACTCTTCAGGTGGCCACAACATTGACTGGTGCCATCATCCAACATGGGACATCATTAGCACACCCTATTTTATTGGATGGTGAGCTGTTAGAGGGCGACAAAGAGCCCATCGAGCATATGTGTGTCAGTTGCTCGGGGATAGATGATGTAGCCGATGTAGATGGATACTCATATCATCTATGCATGATTTGCGGTTGTAGATGTCAGGCTCACATGATTGAGGATGTCGCGCTAACAGATGAGTTGATGGACATGGTGTTTGCCCATGAGCCACAGACACAGGTGTGTTGATTTGAATTCATAACATTTTATTTATCAGTCACTTTAATTTTGTAATTACATAAATGAATTTTCATTTATACATTGATTTAAATTGAGACAAATAATATGCATTTCAGGATGCAGTAGCAGTATCCCATACACCTCCCCCAGTTACCATAGCTACAACTTCGACGCCTGAGGTATAAATTTTGTAACATGTTAAAATAGAATAGTACACTTTGAATTCAAAAAAATACAAGATATACTAACTATCTTTAATTCTTGGTCCAATTTCTAGTTTGTAGGTGTTGACAGGGGACGAAATGTCCTAGATTGATGACATCACACTGTCGGTGATCGATTTTGGCCTACAAGGCTATACGGTATCATATTTTGTACAACTCTTTTTATGTATTGTTTTGATGGAATATGCAAGTCATTTCATTTTAGATTTTTAAAATTATGTTTAATTTATTATCTGTACTAATATCTCATGTTAATTTTCTATTTTTAGGGCACCCCCTCCGCGTTTAGGGCTCGTCCGAAGAAAAAGAATATCTCAAAGATGCCAAAACGTGTGAAGAAGGTAATTGAACACATTTTTAGTTGTATAATTGTTTGAAAATGTTGAAATCAAGTATTAGTTGGGGTTTGTAGATTGATTAGTGTTTTTTGTCTATTTTACATGTATAGCAGCCATTGAGCTTTGTGGATATGTTGAATGCACCTAATTCACCCACGAATCAAGAGAGGGTGGAGGTATGTATCTCTACTTTAGTTTCTTGATTTCATGACTATATGCACACGTACATGTGAACTTGTGATATATTATAATCTTATATTTTTTTCATACAACAAATATCCATACCTATTTCATCAATAGCGAACCCTCCTCCTTGCACTGGAGAAGCATATCAGGATACAGTACACTTTTGTTTGATATGTAAAATTAATTGTTTTCAACCTTCAATACTTATCATTATATTAATTGTATTTAATCCTTGTACATTTTTTGTATAGGTAATAGCAATCATTTCTACATCGATGGTGAGCCATCCTCGGTCCATTGGATAAGCATCTGAGGCATAGGTATGTCATTGTTCTCTATATTATAGCTTTTAAGTGTTTTTGATATATTTATGTTAGTACATTATATTAATTATACATTTAATCTACAATTGACTTGTTCGCAGTAAAGTCATAACCTGGATCCATTTAAGTATGTCTTCAAGAAAACTCCTAAGAGTGACAAGGAGAGGAGAGCGAAGACATTAGCTCCTGGATCAGCCGATGAGGTAATCTACATTTCAATTGCAAAGGAATTAAAGTTAAATGCATAGTTATGATGTCAATTGTGAACTATTTTCTACAAAAGAATTCTAACTTGGCTTTTGAATTGTGGTTTTCCAGCCATCTACAGAGCCGCATACTGCACCGAAGAGGCTTGATTTTGATGATCCACCAGAAGTTTAAGATCATATAGTGTTAGTTTTGGTCATAGAATGACCAATACATGTAGATATATTCTACATTTTTATTGTATATCGATTTGGACATGGCATATGCCACATTTTTGTAATACTTGTATTGACTTGGCAGACATGCCTTTTTTAATATATATAAATATCGATATTCGATCCAATAAATGTGTAATGAGTTCATTATTTTGTATTTGTTGTATTTTGTGGTTGTCCTTTTATAAATTTAAATGAATATTTGTATATGTAATCAACAATATGAATATAAACAACAAAAATATATGATATAAAGCATTGCAATCATGGAATATGATTTGATAAAATTTCTAAAATGTTGAATTAACCATACAAAACTCCTTGTATTCAGTTCATTATTGTGTATTCGTTGTCTTTGGTGGCTGCCCTTTTATAAATTTAAATGAATATTTGCATATGTAATTAACAATATGAATATAAACAACAAAAATTGACAATATGAATTTAAACAACAATGTGTTTGGTGCGAGAGCACCCTCACGCTCGCAATGGTCAAATTTTATTCCTCGTGTGCAAAAACCAACATTGTGAGCGCATCCAGGTGGGCATGTTTATGCTAGGCATGCCCCTGTCATGCATCCCAAAGCACTAGAACGTCGAGAGTCATACCCTACCGGTGAGATCTCTCAAGTGCCCTGAGTCCAAAAAATTGTCAAAATTTGATGGACTATTTCTTCCAATCCACGACACATATGGTTGATCTGTTTGATCCCATGGGGTCACGTGAGGCTCCTCTACAATGACCTATCTCGATTTTTGACGACTCGAAGCCATTTTCAATTAGTAGCATTTTTTCTCCTGCTCAAAAAACTGTTAGTTGCTTGCAAGGAAAAGTTGCAAGATTGGCTAGAATTGATTATGTTCCTCGTGTGCACAAATAAATGGTGCGAGCATGTCTGAGTGGGTATGTTTACATTGGGCATGCCCCTGTCATACATCCCAAAGAACCAGAACGTCGAGAGTCATACCCTACTGGTGAGATCTCTCAAGTGCCCTGAGTCCAAAAAATTATCAAAATTTGACGGACTGTTTCTTCCAATCCACAACACATACGGTCGATTTGTTTGATCCCGTGGGGTTGCGTGAGGCTCCTCTACAATGGCCTATCTCAGTTTTTGATGACTCGAAGCCATTTTCAATTAGTAGCATTTTTTCGCCTGCTGAAAAAATCGTCAATTGCTTGCAAGGAAAAGTTGCAAGATTGACTAGAATTGATTTTGTTCCTTGTGTGCACAAACCGACATCACGAGCGTGTCTAGGTGGGCATGTTTACGCTAGGCATGCCCCTGTCGTGCATCCCAAAGCACCATAACGTCAAGAGTCATACCCTACTGGTGAGATCTCTCAAGTGCCCTGAGTCCAAAAAATTGTCAAAATTTGACGGACTATTTCTTCTAATCCACAACACATACGGTCGATCTGTTTGATCCCGTGGGGTTGTGTGAGGCTCCTCTACAATGTCCTATCTCAGTTTTTGATGACTTGAAGCCATTTTCAATTAGTAGCATTTTTTCGCCTACTCAAAAAATCATCAGTTGCTTGCAAGGAAAAGTTCCAAGATTGGCTAGAATTGATTCTATTCCTCGTGTGCACAAACCGACATTGCAAGCACATCCAAGTGGGCATTTTTACGCTAGGCATACCCCTATCATGCATCCCAAAGCACCAAAACATCAAGAGTCATACCCTACCGGTGAGATCTCTCAAGTGCCCTGAGTCCAAAAAATTGTCAAAATTTGATGGACTGTTTCTTCCAATCCATAACTCATACAGTCGATTTGTTTGATCTCGTGGGGTTGCGTGAGGCTCCTCTACAATGGGATATCTTGGTTTTTGATGACTCAAAGCCATTTTCAATTAGTAGCATTTTTTTGCCTACTCAAAAAACCATCAGTTGCTTGCAAGGAAAAGTTGCAAGATTGGCTAGAATTGATTCTGTTCCTCATGTGCACAAACTGACATCGTGAGCATGTTTGGGTGGGCATGTTTACACTAGGCATGCCCCTGTCATGCATCCCAAAGCACCAAAACTTTGAGAGTCATACCCTACCGGTGAGATCTCTCAAGTGCCCTGAGTCCAAAAAAATGTCAAAATTTGACAGACTGTTTCTTCCAATCCACGACACATACGGTCAATCTGTTTGATCCCGTGGGGTCGCGTGAGGCTCCTCTACGATGGCCGATCTCAGTTTTTGATGACTCAAAGCCATTTTCAATTAGTAGCATTTTTTCTCCTACTCAAAAAACTGTTAGTTGCTTGTAAGGAAAAGTTGCAAGATTGGCTAGAATTGATTCTGTTCCTCATGTGCACAAACCGACATCGTGAACATGTCCAGGTGGGAATGTTTACACTAGGCATGCCCCTGTCGTGCATCCCAAAGCACTAGAATGTCGAGATTCATACCCTACCGACGTAATGTAGAAGTTGCTTGACAACTTTTTTGACAATTTTTTTGACAACAATGACAATTTTTGCTCAAATTGTATCTAGTCTCAATCTATCACCCCTATGACCTGATAATGACTCAAATAATTATCCATGATTATACAAGAATCAAGAATTCTCATGATTGACCAGGGACACATCACATATACTCAAAACATAGTCACAAAACATTGACACACAAAATAGTCATAAAAGATTGTCACATATTATTCAAATCAGCTCTTGGCTATTTGATTATACAAAAAATTGTCTTACAAATAATCTCATGGGCTTTTATACAAAATTTGGCATTACAATATATGCGATTCAGCTCATCGCCATTTTAATATACAAATCATCATGGGCATTTATACAAAATTTGGCATTACAATATGTGCGATTCAGCTCATCGCCATTTTAATATACAAAATTTCGCATGTACATATGTACAAATCAGCTCATTGCCACTTAAATATACAAAATTATGCCCCTAAACATGTAAAAATCAGCTCATGGGAATTTATATATACAAAAAATGAATATAGAACAATTCATCGATGATTTATACAAAATTCTCAAAATCATTCTACTCTGAACCATAGAATCAATCAAGTAAGCCTTCAGGATCGACTCTAACCCATATTGTGTCAAGTATTGCCTTGTGGTCAGATTCACAAACTTTCCATAAAATCTTGTTATGAAGTCTACAACGATACTTCATCAAATGAATATTTGTTGCAACAACAAGGTTAGAGAAATGAAGAATATGTCTGTGTGTTTCAAAGTCCTCGAACAACCAAACATCGAAATTCTTGATAGGGTATCTCTGAAGCCATGTTCGTGTCATGACAACAGACCCTATTGGTTACTCAATACCCTCTCCATCAATGATTGTGGTTGTCAATTTTATTTTAGGCTCAACACAATGATACAAATAGTAATATGTTCCTTCTTCATTGTTCTCTTCTACAACAACTGCATACACATGACCTGCATTTTATAAAGTGTTAATTAATACCAAAAATAAAGTATGATGTACAACAAAATGAACCAAAAAGAATACTTGGAAAAAAATTAACTCAAAAAATCACCTGAATCCACTAGGTCGGATACATGGTCAAAATCCAGTGATGTCTCCATCTGGCTCAATTGTAGTGCTTTGGGAATTTGATATGAATCAATGGGAACCAACGGTCTACAAGACCATTTGTCAACCCACTCTTCTGATTCACATTCTTCCCACAAACAATACATGCATGAAGAGCAAAAATATACCATCTGTCTCATATAAATTACCAGTGAACTTGAATTTGAACTCATAAATGAGTGCATGTCACTCGATGTTGCAACTGTACAACAATCTAGATAGTTTGCAATGTTAGATTCAGTAATAAACCAAAAATATCTACGAACCAATGACATACTTGGATTACCTGGACCCATTGTAGACTTACACCATCGCACAATTGTTTCTGCATCTACCAACTCAGCACCACCTTCGTACTTCAATTCTTCCCTAGCTAGGGCTCTTTTCACACATGCTCCTACACCATTGTGCTCTCCCTTACCATGTCCAGCCTCAGTGAAATTCCAAAAATGTTGTACACCGCTTGTCACATGCATCCTTGTCAACCAATAAAACATCCTTGCACTCTTGAATTGTGTGGTGCAATTATCTGACCATATTAAGTGTCGATTGTATCGTATGTTCCTTTCCCTTAAACTATCATAGAAAACTTTAAAGCATCCTTGTACAAACTCTGATGAATGAGTACGATCATCACTTATGTAGAAGTGATACTCTCTTACAACCTTTCTATCCTCCCCTATGCTATCATCTGCATGCATGAATGCTATGTGTACAAAAATAGAAACTTGTGTAGAGTGATAATACATGGATTGCACTTCATTTTGAGGTTGTAGAGTATAATTTTCAGCAAAATCAATGATAGAGACAATGGTGCCAAGAGAAAATGTGTCCTTAAACAACTTGAATTGCTCATCTAACCATCGAGCTCTATGTGTATGCATTATGTACTCATAAACTAGTTTCTCTTGAAACATTTTCATAAATTGAGCTACACATATATCATTTTTCACTAGCTCACATCTCTTCAAATCTTTTCCATCTTTAACTCCATATGTGACTGTCTTGTATTTTCCAAAAGAAACTAGTTTCGTACCAATTTCATGTGTGCTCTCCAAATGTATGCATCTTGGTAAACGTTGCAAACCACCACATATAGCACAAGAACCTTCCAAACAAGGCATCTTATAATAAATGCAACCACCATGTCTATTACATAACACACTTGAAATAAATTCTCTTGCTGACTTAGGAGGTGCTTGTATATTACATTCATGCAAAACATCGTTAGTGTGCAAAGTAGAACAAATATGATGAAAAATATCATAATGCATGGAAAATTCAATATGCATCCTACAACAACACGTGGTGCATACATGATTAATCTTAATATAAAAAGGTTTTGCCATTTCAAAAAATCTTTGAGAAATTTTTATTTGAGGAAACTTTTGAAGGAATCTTTCATAAAATTTAGTTTGAGACATGTCCAAATAGTGTTTTGCATGTGGCTCATGATTTTTAGACCCAATTCGCTTTTTAACAACATCTCTTTGGTTGGGTGATACTCTTGTGTTGTCATGCCAAAAATTTTCAATTAATGTTTTTAGTGCATCTACAACAACCTTGTCTTTGCGTGGTAGTCTACCCGAGAATTCCCAAAGAGAATTATTGTTAGGTTCCTCTATTTGTTCTCACCTCTTTAATGCTTTACTTAATGTTGTTCTACTAACGTTCAATGACTTACTTGTTTTGCTTATCAAATGATCTTTTTAAATTTTTTTGCTCATTATGGTTGATGTAATGACACATCGAGTAGCATTAGAATCTTTACTACGTGATTTTGAACCAATAGATTGATATGCATCAAATAGATTTCTGACAATATTTCTTTCACTGTTACTTTCAGATGATCTTAGGCCTAGAATTTTCATTGTCTCTCTAAAATTCAAATTTGTAATCATTTGAACAATTAATTGACATATTGCGGTTTGATTTAAGTTTTTAAAATTGTTTTTCCATATTCTTTTAACCATTCTCCTACAAGTTCGTTCATTCATTTTATTGGGCATTGACTTCAATATATTCTCATCAATGTCAATTAGATACTTTGGTTTCCTACAAATGATTCTAGGAGGTGTTAACATTGGTGCATTATGTACATTCAAATCATCAAGTAGAGAAGGTGTAATATGTTCATCATTTAATTGATTATTCAATGCGGTATCTTGTTCAATTGCATTAGGTTCAAATGGTAAATTATCAAATGTTTCTTCTTCAATTGCATTAGGTTCAAATGGTAAATTATCAAATGTTTCTTCTTCAATTACATTAGGTGCATTATATTCATTTGGTAAATCGAATTGAGATGTTGAGTTTGACATACCTTCTTCTCCCATTGTTCTTATGTCATGCAATTTCTTCATATGTTGCCTTTGTCTTTCCTTTTGAGCCTCTCATTGTTCCATCATTCCTTGCTTGTTCTTTCCCATGGTTGAGATCGGTTGACCTAAATAGAATCGTATTACATATATATGTAAAGAAAAGTTCAAAAATAAATAAATAACCATAAGTATGCATCTTATCACTATTTTTTGGAATCAAACTATTAAACAATCATAATTTAATCATTTGAAACCATGCAAAAACAAAAAACTAATAAAAACAACAATTCAATCATTTGAATCATGCAAAAAACAAAAAATTCACTTACTTTTATGTATACAATAGTGATAGAAGTGCAGACATAGTTCCAGTGGGGCCTTCAATGACCTCAAAAACTTCTTTTGAGGCCGTTGAGGCTCTTGGGCAACTAAAACTATGTCTATAAACCGCGTACGCACTACATTGATAACCGCGTACGCGCTGCTAGGCTATAAAATGTTGGCAAGCCCAACAGTATTCTTGGCTTATGAGTAATAAGTATCGTGTACATGCTTATGAGTAAAAAGTACCGTGTACATGCTAATAAGCCTTAAAAAACTTATGGAAGGGGTATGGAGGAAGGGAGAGGGAGAGAGGGAGAGAAGAGGGGGGAAGGGAGAGAGAAGGAGAGGAGAGGGGAGAGGAGAGGGAGAGAGAGGGAGAGAGAGGGAAAGAAGGAGAGGAGAGGGGAGAGGGAGAGAGAGGGAGAGAGGGAGAGAACATGGGGGGAAGGGAGAGATAGAGGGAGGGAGAGAGGGAGAGAAGAGGGGTGAGGGAAGGGAGAGAGAGAGAGAGAGAGAGAGAGAGAGAGAGAGAGAGAGAGAGAGAGAGAGAGAGAGAGAGAGAGAGAGGGGGAGAGAGAGAGAGATGGAGAGATTAGGGGAGAGAGAGAGAGAGAGAGAGAGAGAGAGAGAGAGAGAGAGAGAGAGAGAGAGAGAGAGAGAGAGAGAGAGAGGGGAGAGGGAAAGAGAGGGAAAAAGAGGGGGAGAGGGAAAGAGAGGGAGAGGGAGAGAGAGGGAGAGAGGGAGAGGGAGAGAGAGGGAGAGAGGGAGAGGAGAGGGGAGAGGGAGAGAGAGGGAGAGGAGAGGGGAGAGGGAGAGAGAGGGGAGAGGGAAAGAGAGGGAAAAAGAGGGGAAGAGGGAAAGAGAGGGAGAGGGAGAGAGAGGGAGAGAGGGAGAGGGAGAGAGAGGGAGAGGAG